>NC_056745.1:545191939-545226738 GCF_019279795.1 Protopterus annectens | reverse complement strand
TCTTTTTCTCTTGCAGCACAATGATCGCAACTGCAGGAGACATTCTCACAGTGAGAGGGTGGTATGATAACATTGCGGCCGGGGCCTGTACTGCCATGGGTGCTACAACAACTGCCTGTACAAACTGTGGCACTGACCATGCCACAGTGTCCAACTGCAATGGTAGTAAGCTATGTAGCGCTGCTTACTTCCATGCTGTTGCATCAAGACTGACGTCATATAACTCCGCTTACAATCTACAGTCCGACAACATGTGTTATGATTATTCGGAGACCTAATACAGATGTTGAAGTTATCAATCGCTTTAGTTTGCAGAAAGTTGTTTCTGCTACTGTAATCCAGTGTAGTAGGTGTTGTGCTGCCATAGGTGTATTAAAGATTAAGGCAGACAATACAGCAGATTCAGAAGCATTGCTTGGTAACCAGCTTTGACAAATGTTACTTGGCACAGAAAGGACTTCATTCCCTTCTTGGTAGTTGGCTTGGGTGCTTGTGAAATTGCTACCTTCCTATCGGCATGTAATGTTCTACCCTACTTGGATACTACATATCCCAGGTACTTGACCTGTATTCTCTGTAGTTGCAATTTATGCTTGCTTACTTTATGTTCCTGTTCTGCTGAATATCTCAATGATGCTATTGTATCTTCCATACATTGTTGCTGGTAGGGCCGCAAGCAGAATATCATCCACATAAAGTAGAACTTGACTGGCCCCGGGTGTAGTAAACACCGAATGTAGGTAGCCATCTCCTGTGGGAATATCGCTGTACTTTCACAGTATCCCTGCGAAGCCGGGTATGGCTGTATCTGTTACTCTGAATGTATATGCAAAGCAATACGGACTATCTGGATGTATAGGTATTGCAAAGGAAGCATAGCTTATATGTACCATGGTAAGATACTTCTGTGGCGTGTTCATAGCATTCAATATTGTGTGTGGGTCTGGCACCATCGGTACCCTAGGTATTATTACATGATTTACAGCTTGTAAATCCTGTACCATCCGCCATTCCCCCTTTGTTTTCCGATCAGAAGATACAGGGGTATTGCATAGTGAATAGTGATTACTTTGTAGATGGGGAATTCACTCTGTGACTTTACAGATATCATCTGGTGTCCACGGTCTATACACTACGGGGGTTGGGTCCTGGCCTTCCTGTCCTGCATGAGGGTTCAGTACTTCAATTAATTGACAGATATCCTCACTCTGTTCTAGTGACTGTCTTCTTACTCGAGTGTCCCTAGGTATGTTACGTGTTCGGGATGTGGTTTCAATAGCTTCTCTTACATTTGGTCATTGTGATACCTCTGTTGCCACAGGATAACGTGGGGGGGACTAGCCTGCCCTCCTGCTTCATATCCTGGATGTGGTATCGAGGTGGTAGAGGGGGCTGTCGCTACTACTGTATTATTATCTCCTTTGTGTATGTGATGATGCTTTCAAGATTTGTAGTGTTCTGTTCCCTTCGGGTTCACTACCTCAATCCACCTATGTGCATGACGGATACCCAATTGTCGCTGTTTTGTCGCCTGCACATCTTAGGGCTGCCACCTTTTCATATGCACAATGCGGGACATTAGTGTTCGTGAATGCAATTTGCCAAAAGCATACCCACGGCCAGTACATAGGACAGGATTTCACTTTTGCCAGGAGAGCTACCAATTGTTGTAGCATTTCAGTTGCTTATTCTGTTTATTATGATATTTTCGTTGTTCCAGATACAAAATTACTGTTTTATGCTACCATTTGAAAAGATATTCAGAAATGTTTGTCCTGAGATATCAGGACATTTGCCATTTGTTCGGCTTTGTTTGCAGGACACAACTGGCTAAAGAGGGACTGTCCCTCACAGGGTGGGACAGGTGTTTACCCTAGAACATGTGCATCACATTTTCAGGGGATTACATTTTCAGTAACGATATTGTGTCTAATATACCATCAATGTCATATTTATTACCCCATTTTGCTGGATATCTCACATTATGTGCTCTCTGGCGATTGCATATAGTTCACGCCACCCACAAACGCGGATCACATGATCTGTTTGTTCACTAATCTCCCATATCCTCTACACGACTGCTACGCACTTCTCTCGCATCATCGTGGTATCTCCTTCCCTGTATCCACTGTAGTGTCTACAATGACTATTTACTCTGCTGTGTGTTCCCCTGACCTATGTTCAGATTTAACACTATTTGATTGGTCTTCTACCCGCTATCACAACTGTTAACAGAAACACAATGTAGTCTGGTCCCTGATCTATAATAGAGACAAAGAGGCAAACACTCCTTACCTGTGCCTCCTGTTTAAGGCTGCACGCTTCTTGGGATCCAGTTTTCCGCTTTTCAGCCACAGATCAGACAGTAGACAGCCTCTTTACACACAACAATTCAGTTGGAGGTCTTTTCATTCAAGAAGAACCATTTAGGCAAATTCTCCCGTGAGATGTCTAACCACCCATGCACTCTGACCTGTAGCTTTCCAAGGGAATTCGATTACAAGAATCACAATGTCAAATAAGTTGTCAAAACCAGACTGTAGTTATCAGTAGGCTTTTCTAAGTGACAGTCAATAACACAGGAGGCTCGGGTTCACAACGCTTTTAGTAGTGTACACAGGCGGGCAAAAAAATATACAGTCCAAGTATGAGATTTTTGTCTGTCTCTACACTGTACGCAATTTCTTTATATAGTGTTTACAATCAGCTTTTGCCCACCTTACTGACATGGTCGGGTCACAGGGCATTTCCATCACTATGGTCCGCAATAGTCTATACATACGTGGGTGCTGGAGTTGTGCTTTTAAAATGTTTTCCCATGAGAATAACACAGCCTTGCAAGGCACCTTGTCAATTACAGTGTCCTTCTGTGATTGTAGCTGTTTCAAGGACCCTGGACTGTTCCGATACAGTAGTCAGTTAATTTCTTAATACCTTGCTTTGTCTCTCTGGTAAGGAGTTGTACTCTTATCTTCGATAGAGCTCACAAGGCCATCCTCCTCAGGGGAAGGGGTGATGTTATGCATGTACAGACATTTATTGTTCTGTAACCCAGCAGATAATTAATGCTGACAGACATAAGCCTGCTGTAGTGGTTACTGCCAGGGCCAGAATTCCATCACACTACAGCTTAACTTCACCAATTACATGCAGGATCAATTCTACTGCCATATTGTACGGTACAATTCAATGCTTTATATAGTATTTAGAGTCTAAACTGGCACTTCATATCTGTTTCTATATATATTTTTCGAACAACATCCATCCGGCCATATGCATGCTGTTCCGTCCTTTACCTGACCCGGTGTATTTGGTCGTCCGCAATGCTACTCTCCACATGTGATGTCCCACCTTCCCCTTCTTTGCCTGTAGCACCCTGTTAGGACGTCCTGTTTGGTAGGCACGTGTTCCGCTATATGTGATCGACTTCTCTGCATAGCTAATCATCGATGCGGTGGTTCAACAACCCAACTTGTCCACATGTGTACAGTTATGTGCACCGTGTCGTATGCAAACATATATGGTTTCAAGGGTACATACCACATGGATGTACAAATTCTGCAGACACATTCACATGCAGCCATTTCCATATCTGTACCTGAGGTGGGTTGGTGACATGTGGGTAATGATTTGCCCGCGTGGCATTGCCTAACACAAACATCTTACCACATTTCAGGTATGCACATTGTGTGTGGGTGTATAGCTGCACACGGATGCTAGCAGGTTTGGGTGCACAGGTGTACATGGTGGGACTGACATGCTACAATGAGGCTATTGTATATTACATCTGAATGCATGGGTTCTGCTTCTGGATATTACACTTCAACATACGCCATCCAGTGTATGCGACAGAGACGTTGCTGGTGTGGGATATGTTGCTATGCACATGTTTGCCTGTGTTTAAGGTATCTTGATTCCTTCCTGTTGTTATGTCAACACAGCTACCCGGCTATGTACTCTCACTACTGCTTGTGACCATTATGGTTGGCACCTTTTCCAATGCCCATAGTGGGACATGTTTTGTGGAAACTTCGGATTTTGCAGGACAACACATACCCACGACAAGTGCAGTTGACAGAACTTCACTTGTTTGCCATACTATACGCTTATTCTGTTAGCATTTGGGTTCCTTATTCAGTTTCTTATGCCATGTATGTGTTTCATATACAAATTATATGTTTTATGCTACTATTACATGTATATTGCGGGAATATTTTTGCCAGGGGATCTCACGTCTTTTTCCATTTTTCCAATTTTTGCAGGGACACCTGTCCAATCAGGGACTGTCCATGGCACATTGGGACAGCTGGTAACCCTGGTGACCATGCCCATGTCGCTACTGGGGTTGCCACCTTTTCCAGTTGCCAAGGTGGGATATTTCCGGGACTCACATGTGACTTTACAGGCCGACACATACACACGGTCACTATATAGCATAGAACTTCACTTGTTTGCCTAAATAAAAGCTTATTGTTGTGGCAGTTTGGTTTGCTTATTCTGTTTCTTGTGACATTTAGGTATTTCAGTTACAGAAATAACCAATTCATGCTACCATTACATTAAATACGGGATATCATTATGTCCTACAATCTTAGCACATTTGCCATTTTTAATATGTTTTTTCGGGACACACCTGCCCATAGAGGGACTGCCCCTTCCAAAGTGGGACAGGTGGTGACCTTAGTCGCTACTCCTATGTCGGTGCGGCGCGCTGACATGCTGCTGTACACCTTCTCTGAGTATAACCACTGACGGTGCATTGCATGACAAATGCGGTCTTATGCGTATCCTTTGCTCCTTGGACGGGTACACTTAAGCCTTCGTGGCTTGTATTTGCTTCTCCGTTTAGTTGGGACAGGTACTATGTTGCATACTCTACGTGCGTTTCATTCTGCACGGGCCCTGGCTGCTGCCATTACTATTATGGGCGGACCGTGGCAGTCAGCACATTAGGTTGCTCACCGCATGCCAGCTTAGCCACACCTCCGGACGCATCCTACCTGGGCTCGCTCACGTACACTACGCACGTGTCTGTGGTTGCGGTGCACTCTCATTAATATGCATATGGCGCTACTGCGCCGGCTATTCACTGCACCGCCGGCGCAGACCTTATGCCGGCCTTGCGCCGAGCTTCATGAATCCCGGGGGTAGTTTTAAACATATGTTTGCACAAACTACAATGTCCGCGAGGATGCAAGCCAACAAGCCTGTCCCCCTTGAGAGTAAGCTGATATTGATTTACGTAATCATGACAAGTCCTTTTTGTAATGGGCAAAATAAGATGTAAGCGTTCTGCCCCTCCTGAAGGAAAACTGACATCTAGTTGGCAAACACTGACCCAGATCTGAATTGGCCCGAAGGATATTCCAGTGTTTATTAACCACATCTTTTAACAAATGGGTATTACTACCATATGTGGTAACTAGCCTCAAGGCCCCTGATCTGTCTCCTTTAGTTTTAACTTTATACTCAAGTAAACTGGATCTCTCACAATTGGTCACCCAATCACTGCCCTTATGTACTACTGGTTCCCTATAACCCCTATCAATAAATCTGCACTCAAGGTCCTGCCTGGCATTCTGAAAATCAGTCTGCTGAAAATATTCTCTTTATTCTCATAAACTGAGATTTAGGAATGTTGCTGATACTATGTTTGGGGTGTAAACTAGTTGCATATAGTAAATTATTATATTGTGGGTATTTTCTATAAACTGAAGTTTTAAATGTACCATCAGCCTGCCTGAATATATTAACATCCAAAAAATTGATCTCATTGCTGTGATACGTAACAGTAAATTCAATACCTCACCGATTACCATTAAGGTATTCTAAAAACTCTAACAAGTAGTCTACACCCCCACGCCAAACAAGCCAACAATCATCTAAAAAAAGTCTCCATATATCCATCTCAGAAAGGAAAATGTTGTGCATCACATCATATATAATCTGATCTTCAACATACCCCATAAAGAGGTCATCATAAATGGGGACAAAAGAGGCCCCCATAGCTGTTCCCTGCTGCTGCTGCCAATAACATTCACCCATGAAATAGAAAACGTTTTTTGTCAATACATGTTCCACCAAACATATGAGGAGAGTATTAAATCCTGGTGCATATAAATTGGTCCTATTGAGCCAATATTCCAAGGCAAGTAATCCCGCCCAATGGGGGATACTGGTATATAGGGATTTAACATCAAGTGTACACATGAGCCAGTTGATTCCAATTGAGAATCCGAAATAATTTGTAAAAACTCTGTAGTGTCCTTTATTCTTGTCCTAATGCATGGTAATAATGGTTTTAAATAGTGTGTCAAAAAAAGCATAAATGGGTTCAGTTAGAGACCCTCGCCCTGAAACAATAGGCCTTCCTGGGGGCCTACTCAAATTTTTATGGATTTTGGGCAAGAGATATAGGTACTGTCGGATCGGATCTTGAACCGTGAGCTGTTCTTTCATCTTGACATCAATAATTCCCTCCTCCACTTCTTGATTCAAAAATGAATCAATTTCACCCTTAAATTTGGGTGTGGGGTCTGTGGATATTCTAATATAATACTGAGGGTTGGACAATTGTCCATTTCCCTCATTCCAGTAGTAACTGGTGTCCATTATGACCACAGCCCCACCTTTATCAGCCAGAAGGATAATTATATCAGTATTGGAATATAAACTTTTCAGAGCCTGCTGTTCTCCTTTTGAGAGGTTATGTCTAAAACCCAAAAAGGAACTAAAATTAAAATGCAGATCCCTCAAAACGGCTTCCTGAAAAATAGCCACATGTCTATTCATGGGTGGCATAAATGTAGATTTGTGAAAATGAAATCCAGTCGATTTTTGAGAATTTTCAGATGTTCCAAAAAATTTAAGGTTCAATACTCTACAAAAGGCAATGAGATCTAAGACAAAAATGTGTTCATCTACCAGAAAACTGGGAACAAATCCTAGACCTTTATTAAGTAGACATTTTTCATCTTTAGATAAAACATAGTTTGAAACATTGTGTACATTATAAAATTCAATCCATACTTCATCATTGATTGTAATAGGTTTTCTAAGGCTGCCACCTTTGTGCTTACGTCCACCCCTACGGGTCTGTCTCCTAAAGGGCCATCCTGAATTCTTACGTTTTTGGAATCAGGGGAATAACTAATATAAATTCCTTCTGTATCAGTCATCGATGATTCTTCCCCTGAGGTACTAAGGCCCTGTGTAGATATTTTGAGTATGGATCTTGGTTTTTTCTTTCTGATATTGGATCTACCCCTGTTATTATCAGTAAATCTGACCCTCCCTCTGGGACTCAAAGGGCCTGCCTCTCTCATAATCTTCCACATCTCTGTGAAATTTATGTAGATTTTTTTTCTTTTAATCCATTCTCAAAATTGAGCAGATCCCTGGATAGTTTTTCCAGGCCCTCCACAAAGGACGGTGCACCCTCGTGTTTTTTTTCATGCTTTCACATGTTTCAGTCACATCCTTGATATTTTGTTCAATAGTCCTTTGATAAAAGGACATTAAAATGTCCACAAAAGCCATAGTGGCTTTTTGTTGTGCCTTATGCCATAACTTCTACCTCCCCTTCACTATACCTCCTTCTTTACACCATCTTCTAAACTTATACCATCTCACTATGAACTCCTCTTCACCACATACCCTTCTCATCCCCACTAACATCTTGATAACTTTAACTTTAATTCTACTTTTCCATACTACCTCCTATTTCTCCACTCCTCTTCCCCCTTCTCTCAAATCCCATTGAACCTCTCCCAGCTCCCATCTCACCCTTACAATACCTCACTTCCACACCATCTCAGCCTCATTAGTCCAGCCCAATCACCTCTACTACTTCAAACCAAATATCTTACCCACATTAGCAAAATACAACTTCCCTAAACCTCTTTTATATCATCCCCTACACTCAAAAGGGAAACTTAACCACTTACTCCCTTCTTTCTTCATCCACCTACTTCTAGCAGGTGATATACACCCTAACCCTGGACCTAGTTCCATCAACAACACCATCCCTAAAAAAACTACCACAACTGCCAGCCTCAAAAGCCTTAAATTAGTTACTCTAAATGCCCAAAGTTTACGAAACAAAGTAACTAACTTCTATGCCTGGCTTAACCAGAACCAACCAGACATAGCAGCCATCTCCGAGACTTGGTTAAAACCATAGATCTTTGACTCAGAAATTCTACCCCCTGGTTACCAAGCCATTAGATATGACCGCATGAATAGAAGAGGTGGAGGAGTAGCCTTAGTATTCTCTAATACACTCCCCATTATTCCTTACCTTAATCCCACTCCTCAGTTTAACAATGCAGAACTTGTCATAGGCATACTACAGATGAACACTCATAAAAGTATCTGTATCATATCCCTCTATATTCCCCCAGGTAACAACACTACTACTTTAGAAGATATCCTCCAATGGGCAATGGGCCTCAACTAATATCCACCTAGAGACCTACATTCTAGGTGATGTCAACCTAGACTGGAATAAAATTAACAACCAAAATCCCGCTTTATCTGTCACCCTCTTCAACTTCACCCAATTTACTAACTCTATCACCAGACCCAACAAAACCAATCCTCCAGGATCCACTCTGGACTGGATTCTAACTACCCACCCTAACAACATTTTAGACTCGGGCATCCTTCCTGATTCTATTAGTGACCACCTGCCTGACTTTATCCTTCGAGCAACCCATTCCTCCCCTCACCAGCACCATTATATACATACTCATAACCTTACTAACTTCAACCCTACAACCTTTTCTAACACCCTCAAACAAACTAACTGGAACACTCTAAAACACTCCCTCTAGATAATGCTGTTGATCACTTTAATTCCACCTTCCTAAATGTACTTAATACTCAAGCACCTCCACGATCAATTAGAGTCAAACCCAACCCCACACCATGGCTAACCAAGAAAACCAAAAAACTTATGCAACAGCGAGATAAATGCTGGAAACTTTCTCAGCACAATAAACATCCTGAAACCCTCTTTAAATATAAGCAACTCTGCAACCTCACCAAAAGACACATAATCAAGGATAAACAATCCTACTATATGAAACTCCAGACCAACCACTCCACAAACCCCAAACAATTCTGGAACTCCATCAACTCACTCCTTTACTCAGGCACTAAAAACAACCCTTGCCCTGATACTACTAAGACTGATCCAGAAATTGCCTCTCTTTTCAACTCCTTCTTTATCAACTCTATTGCTAAACTAACTTAAGCCTTCCCAAACACCCCACCCTTACAAGCTAGCCATTCTACCCCAGCCTCTAAACCCAGCCCTCCCACCTTTGAACTTAATCCAATTCCAACCTCCACCTTTGAACTTAATCCAGTTCCAACCTCCTACATAAAAAAAAAACTCCTCAGCAAGCTGAAACCATGCTCCAATGCCCCAGATAACATTCCCTCTAAGTTCTTAAAAATTGCTGCAGACGGCATCACCCTCCCCATTAGCATCTTAATCAACAGATCCATACAAGAATCTTATGTCCCCAAGCTCTGGCATTCTGCCTTTATACATCCTCTTCACAAAGGTGGTAAAAATAATAATACCTCTACATTTGCCCCATAGCCATCCTCTCCCCAATATCAAAAATACTGGAAAAAAGCATTCACACCCAACTAATGCCCTTCCTAACCACAAACCATCTAATCTCTCAAACTCAACTCTCCTCCCTGGCCATAGTACTATTACTGCTCTTCTCTCATTCTTAGATATAGTCAACCAAGCCGGTGACTCCGGAAATATCGTTTTTACAGTTCTACTAGACCTCTCCAAAGCTTTCAACACTATCTCCCCTACCCATCTCCTTAGCCATCTGGCTAATCTTAGCTTTTCTCACAATTCCCTGTCCTGGTTTTCAAGTTATCTATCTGATAGATCTCAAGCTGTAAAATGGAAGAAAGGCACCTCTGACTTCCTTCCCACCCCTACTGGAGTTCCCCAAGGATCTATTCTTGGCCCTATGCTGTTTAACATCTTTGTCAATGACTTCTACTCAGCCATCTCAAATACTAAAATAGTACAATATGCTGATGACTCCACTTTAATCTGCAGAGCCACCAGCCTCCCAGAACTTCAATCTTACACACAAACTGCCTTCTCTGCCACTGAGGACTGGATGTTGCTAAACCATCTATCTCTAAATGCTAACAAATCTAAAATACTACTCTTCACTCCTTCAAAGTAGGTACGGGTTCTAACCTCAGTCCTGGCAAATGTGAAAGTGTGTGTGTTTGTAAGTTAAAGATTTTGAGCATGTTCACACCCAGTATACCTTCCATTGCCTTACTTTAGCAGTCCTGCTGATGTCAGTCACCTTAGAAGTAACTCTGTGGAGCCCTCAGCCCTACAAGCTCTGTAGCACATGTGATAATTGTGTAACATTATAGTACAACCAACTAGCTAGGTAGGGGTTCTAATCTCAGTCATAGCAAATGTAAAAGTGTGTGTCTTTGTGTGTGTGTTTGTAGGTTAAAATTTTTGAGCCTGTTCACAACCAGTACACCTCCCATTGCCCTACTTTAGCAATCCTGCTGATGTCAGTCACCTTAGAAGTATCTTTGGGCAGCCCTCAGTTCTACAATCTCTGTGGTGTATGTGATAATTGTGTAACACTATAGTACAAATAACTAGTTAGGTAGGGGATCTAATCTCAGTCCTGGCAAATGTAAGTGTCTGACTTTGTGTGTGTGTGTGTGTGTGTGTGTGTGTGTGTGTGTGTGTGTGTGTGTGTGTGTGTGTGTGTGTGTGTGTGTGTGTGTGTGTGTTGGTGTGTAGGTTAAAGATTTTGAGCCTGTTCACAACCAATACATTTCCCTTGCCCTACTTTAGCAGTCCTACTGATGTCAGTCACCTTAGAAGTACCTTTGGGCAGCCCTCACCCCATACAAACACTGTGGCATGTGCGATAATTATGTAACACTACAGTACAACTAACTAGTTAGGTTGGGGTTCTAATCTCAGTCCTGGCAAATGTAAAAGTGTGTGTGTGTGTGTATGCGCGTGTGTGTGTGTGTGTGTGTATGTGTGTGTGTGTGTTTATAGAGTAAAGATTTTGAGTCTTTTCACACCCAATCAGTTCACTTGCCATTGCCCTACTTTAGCAGCCCTGCTGATGTCAGTCATCTTAGAAGTACCTTTGGGCAGCATTCAGCCCTACAAGCTCTGTGGCCTATAGGATAATCGAGTAGCACTATAGTACAAATAAATAGTTACGTGGGGGTTCTAACCTCAGTCCTGGCAAAAGTGGAAGTGTGTGTGTGTGTTTGTAGATTAAAGATTTTGAGCCTGTTTGCACCCAGTACACCTCCCATTGCCTTACTTTAGCAATCCAGCTGAGGTCAGTCACCTTATAAGTGCCTTTGGGCAGCCCTCAGCTCTACAAGCTCTGTGGAGCATGCGATAATTGTGTAAAACTATAGTATAAATAACTAGTTAGGTAGGGGTTTTAATCTCAGTCCTGGCAAATGTAAAATTGTGTGACTTTGTGTGTGTGTGTTTGTTTGTAGGTTAAAGATTGTGAGCCTTTTCACACCCAGTCAGTACACTTGCCATTGCCCTACTTTAGCAGTCCTGCTGATGTCAGTCACCTTAGAAGTACTTTTGGGCAGCCCTCAGTCCTATAAGCTCTGTGGCACATGCGATAATTGCATAACACTGTAGTACAAATAACTAGCTAGGCAGGGGTTCTAGTCTCATTTCTGGCAAATGTATGTGTGTATTTGTGTGTGTATATGTGTAGGTTAAAGTATTTTGTGGCCTCTCTCATCCAGTACATCACCCATTGCCATACTTTACAAGGGCCGGTGATGTTCCACACCTTAGAAGTACCTTGGGACAACCTTCGCCCTATAAGCTCTGTGGTGCATGTGATAAATGCATAACACTATAGTAGCAGTAACTAGATAGGTAGGAGTTCTTCTCTCAGTCCTGGCAAGTGTGTGTGTGTGTGTGTGTGTGTGTGTGTGTGTGTGTGTGTGTGTGTGTGTGTGTGTGTGTGTGTGTGTGTGTGTGTGTGTGTGTGTGTTTGTCTGTGTGTCTGTGTGTGTATGTGTGTGCATATGCGAGAACAGTATTGTGTGTGTGGGTGGAGGTGTGTTTGTGTGAGAACCATATCCACTGGGGGCGGGTTTTGCAATTTTTTTGCTGTCGCCCACATAGTACATGTCCCAATGTCCACTTTACAAGGCCCACTGTTGTCATCCACTATAGAGTAGACACTCTGCAGCTCTATAAGCTCTGTGCCATGTGCAATAATTATGTAACAGTATGGAATAAATAAGATAGGTGGCACTTCTAACCCTTCTAAGCAATTTTGTTGCTGTCACCCACATAGTACATGTCCCAATGTCCACTTTACAAGGCCCACTGTTGTCATCCACTCTAGAGGTAGCTGCAGACACTCTGCAGCCCTATAAGCTCTGTGCCATGTGCAATAATTATATAACAGTATTCTAATCCTTGAATACCATTCCCCGCTCAGGAACCATAGACAAACATACTTAGCTAGGCATCATCCTCTATATTACTAGGTGGCTTGCAAACTGACTCACAGCTAGAACCCACAGTGTGAAAGCAGCAGATTCAATGTCAAACTGCCGACCAGTCCCAAGTGGAGTCCCACAGGGTTTAGTCCTGTGTCCCCTCACATTTGAGATCTACACCTCTGAAGTCCAGCCCAATACAAAGGGATTCTGGCTGACAATGTTTGCAGATGACTGCAAGGTGGGTGGTATTAGTACCTCCCCATGTGATGTGGACATCCTGCACAAAGGCTTCACTGAGATATATGACTGGTGTCAGAACCCTGGACTTTATCTCAATGCCAGAAAATGTGCCACAATCTCCTTTGGGAACAAGATGGTTCCCATGAAGTAATATATTGATGGTAGTCCACTGAACACTGATGTTGTTATAGAACTGGGAACACAGGTTGACAGTGAGCTCTATGTTGACCACCACAGTGCCATTGTGTTCAGAAAGTCCTTCTATGTGTCACATCTCCTGACTAAGGGTGTTGCATCCAGGAAGTAAGAGGACATTATTTCCCTGTACTCTCCCCTCATTAGGCCAATCAATGAGACTGCAACAACTGGAGAAGCTGCAAAATACCTCACAAAGAGGATCCTAGGTCTTAAACACTTGCCCTATATAAAAAGACTCCAATAACTCCAACTATTCTCTGTCTCATACTGGCTGTTTCGAGGCGATTTCTGCCTGACTTACACAGCCATGTCTGACCCAGCTCTGTCAGGATTGCTACATCTGAAGAAACCAATCCATACACACCACATGCCCCAGAGACCACAACCCCATTTCCACAATCAACAGAACATGCTTTAGGGACAGGTTCACAACCCAGAGACTGCCCATGCTATGGAATAGACTTCACATACAAGTCAAGCAGAGCACATCAGTGGCCCTCTTCAAGAGAAATCTGGATGAGTGGATGGGAATAGAAATCCCACCCCAGGATCAGTCCAGTGGCTATACTAGTTAGACACACTGGGGACTATCATCAGGTGGCATGATGCCAGCGTATTTCCATGGGCTAGGCTTGTAAAGGCTCCATGGCCATTTGCCTAAAACACACCTATGAAGCTATGAACCTATGGATCTCAGTATTGGCAAATGTGTGTGCATTAGTGTATATAAAAGTGTTTGTGAATATGTAAACATTTGTGAGTGTGTAGACTTAAAAAAAGTCCAAAACATACACTGTGAAGCAGTAGGAAACACTTTCAGTTAGCCAAACTCTTCAGTCCAAGCTGTTTTTATTCTTCTAACATACACTTTGAAGTAGTACAAAACACTACAAGTCAGCCAAACTAGAGTTACCTGTCTGTCATACATACACCCAGTTTTAAGATTCACAATTAATGTTGATTTTTATGCTGACTGCAAAACGTGTAACCTTGTATATTTTTCTTTCTGTCAACTATGTCATGCATTTTATGTTTGCAAGACAAATACACTCTTTAAGGATAGGATCCTTGAACATCAGAGAGACGTAAAGAATAAAAAAGATAGTAATGCCTTAGCAGCACATATTATGAGCCATGGTACCACACACTTATTTAGGTTCTTTGTATTGCAAGTTTTAGACACTAATTTAAGAGGAGGTGATTTTAAAAACCACACTGAAACTATAGAACAGAAGTGGATTTTATTGTTGAATGCAGAAAAACCACCTGGTTTAAATGTTTTTATTTCACTGAAACCCTTCCCGAAAGGATGTAGACTTAGACATAAATAATATGTTTTATTTTTATACATATTTTATAAGTGCAATATGCTTGCATACATTTTATAGCTGTTTTTATTCATGATTTATGAATGTGCTTTCTGCAGTATGTGTTCTTTTAAAAAAATGTGTAACTTTTTGATGACATCATAATTAAGGGCATTTTATTGGTCACACTTTGTATAAAAGACTTGTATTTCTTAGTTAATGTTGTCTGATGAAGCAGTGTGGTCACCGTGAAAGGGCTTACCACTCTTTTGGATACATCTATTAAAGTTCCTGGATTTTAGCCTGTTGGTTTGGTATTTCTTCATGTATTTTATTCTTATTTTTGTCTTACCAACCTTTATCCTGCTACCATATATATTTTTTGCTTTACCCCTGAGTATTTGTCTAGTGTTGTGTTCACTATGTGCCTGTGCATCCATGACAGCCCAAAACATGTATCTGGTGACACCTGCCGTGGCACTTGCGACAGTGGCTTGATGGGCAGCAGTACTCCTTCGAGCACCCCTGTTCATCTGCCTGTGTGGGACCTTGTCTGCTCTCTGGCTATGGCTAGTGGCTACACTTATACTTGCCATAGTCACCACACTAGCCTGTTCCATGCCACCACCTGCCAACTGTCCATTATCTGTGACTGTTGGGGATGGGATATAGGTGGTCACTGTGACTGTGTGCGGGGACATTGTGGATGACTGTGGGATGCCAACTGATGGCACAGATTCAGTCCCTGATAATGCTACGCAGCCCCACTATGACCACCATCATTGTCAGAATCTGCAGAGACACTGACATCGATTCTGAGCAGGAGGGACTACAACCACCATGTTCACCTGTGAGGGGAAGACAACATATGTCAATTAATACCTCCACTATAAGGTTTGCTGATACACACACACACACACACACACACACACACATACACACACACACACACACACACACACACACACACACACCAAAAAGGGGGGAATTTCTGAAGTCCAGCCCAATACAAAGGGATTCTGGCTGACAATGTTTGCAGATGACTGCAAGGTGGGTGGTATTAGTACCTCCCCATGTGATGTGGACATCCTGCACAAAGGCTTCACTGAGATATATGACTGGTGTCAGAACCCTGGACTTTATCTCAATGCCAGAAAATGTGCCACAATCTCCTTTGGGAACAAGATGGTTCCCATGAAGTAATATATTGATGGTAGTCCACTGAACACTGATGTTGTTATAGAACTGGGAACACAGGTTGACAGTGAGCTCTATGTTGACCACCACAGTGCCATTGTGTTCAGAAAGTCCTTCTATGTGTCACATCTCCTGACTAAGGGTGTTGCATCCAGGAAGTAAGAGGACATTATTTCCCTGTACTCTCCCCTCATTAGGCCAATCAATGAGACTGCAACAACTGGAGAAGCTGCAAAATACCTCACAAAGAGGATCCTAGGTCTTAAACACTTGCCCTATATAAAAAGACTCCAATAACTCCAACTATTCTCTGTCTCATACTGGCTGTTTCGAGGCGATTTCTGCCTGACTTACACAGCCATGTCTGACCCAGCTCTGTCAGGATTGCTACATCTGAAGAAACCAATCCATACACACCACATGCCCCAGAGACCACAACCCCATTTCCACAATCAACAGAACATGCTTTAGGGACAGGTTCACAACCCAGAGACTGCCCATGCTATGGAATAGACTTCACATACAAGTCAAGCAGAGCACATCAGTGGCCCTCTTCAAGAGAAATCTGGATGAGTGGATGGGGAATAGAAATCCCACCCCAGGGATCAGTCCAGTGGCTATACTAGTTAGACACACTGGGGACTATCATCAGGTGGCATGATGCCAGCGTATTTCCATGGGCTAGGCTTGTAAAGGCTCCATGGCCATTTGCCTAAAACACACCTATGAAGCTATGAACCTATGGATCTCAGTATTGGCAAATGTGTGTGCGTGCATTAGTGTATATAAAAGTGTTTGTGAATATGTAAACATTTGTGAGTGTGTAGACTTAAAAAAAGTCCAAAACATACACTGTGAAGCAGTAGGAAACACTTTCAGTTAGCCAAACTCTTCAGTCCAAGCTGTTTTTATTCTTCTAACATACACTTTGAAGTAGTACAAAACACTACAAGTCAGCCAAACTAGAGTTACCTGTCTGTCATACATACACCCAGTTTTAAGATTCACAATTAATGTTGATTTTTATGCTGACTGCAAAACGTGTAACCTTGTATATTTTTCTTTCTGTCAACTATGTCATGCATTTTATGTTTGCAAGACAAATACACTCTTTAAGGATAGGATCCTTGAACATCAGAGAGACGTAAAGAATAAAAAAGATAGTAATGCCTTAGCAGCACATATTATGAGCCATGGTACCACACACTTATTTAGGTTCTTTGTATTGCAAGTTTTAGACACTAATTTAAGAGGAGGTGATTTTAAAAACCACACTGAAACTATAGAACAGAAGTGGATTTTATTGTTGAATGCAGAAAAACCACCTGGTTTAAATGTTTTTATTTCACTGAAACCCTTCCCGAAAGGATGTAGACTTAGACATAAATAATATGTTTTATTTTTATACATATTTTTATAAGTGCAATATGCTTGCATACATTTTATAGCTGTTTTTATTCATGATTTATGAATGTGCTTTCTGCAGTATGTGTTCTTTTAAAAAAATGTGTAACTTTTTGATGACATCATAATTAAGGGCATTTTATTGGTCACACTTTGTATAAAAGACTTGTATTTCTTAGTTAATGTTGTCTGATGAAGCAGTGTGGTCACCGTGAAAGGGCTTACCACTCTTTTGGATACATCTATTAAAGTTCCTGGATTTTAGCCTGTTGGTTTGGTATTTCTTCATGTATTTTATTCTTATTTTTGTCTTACCAACCTTTATCCTGCTACCATATATATTTTTTGCTTTACCCCTGAGTATTTGTCTAGTGTTGTGTTCACTATGTGCCTGTGCATCCATGACAGCCCAAAACATGTATCTGGTGACACCTGCCGTGGCACTTGCGACAGTGGCTTGATGGGCAGCAGTACTCCTTCGAGCACCCCTGTTCATCTGCCTGTGTGGGACCTTGTCTGCTCTCTGGCTATGGCTAGTGGCTACACTTATACTTGCCATAGTCACCACACTAGCCTGTTCCATGCCACCACCTGCCAACTGTCCATTATCTGTGACTGTTGGGGATGGGATATAGGTGGTCACTGTGACTGTGTGCGGGGACATTGTGGATGACTGTGGGATGCCAACTGATGGCACAGATTCAGTCCCTGATAATCCTACGTGTGCCCCACTATGACCACCATCATTGTCAGAATCTGCAGAGACACTGACATCGATTCTGAGCAGGAGGGACTACAACCACCATGTTCACCTGTGAGGGGAAGACAACATATGTCAATTAATACCTCCACTATAAGGTTTGCTGATACACACACACACACACACACACACACACACACACATACACACACACACACACACACACACACACACACACACACACACACACACACACACACACACACACACACACACACACATACAGGTGAGGTGGCACAAAGGCATTACACAGACCTCACAATAGCCAATTGGTGACATTCACAACACAGTCAGACCACGACATACACACTCTGGACAGGCCCTCAACATCATGCAGTGCAGCCCTTTCCACATAATGTTACTACTAATACACACCTTTGGGATACGTAAGTAGTGTTAGTAGGTGATGAGCCTTCACCTAGCACACACTGCAGCCATATACACATTATTGCTGTTCACCTGTATAGCACAGTGGCAACTCCTACAGAACATACCTCTCAACTGTACAGAATTTCATTGAATGTCTAGATGTGTGGCTCATATTTTTGGTCTGTCCCTCAGAAATCCTGTGGTTGTCTGATGCATTACTGGAAAGATTTGAGGATTGGCATCACTAATTAATGACATAATTTGAGTTTCACACTTCAAAACCTGCAGTAAATGTATGTTAAAACAAAACTGGTTACTCTAACAACCTTCTAAGCTCACAGTGGATATAATAGGTGTACACACCCCTATTAACATGCCCATTTTTTCTGATATATAACATGAAGCCACATAAATCATGTCATAATATTTCCCACCTTTGATGTGACCTATAACCTGTGCAATCCAATTGAAGAACAAACACATCGGTTAGGGGTAACATAGAAAATGAAATACAACAGGCTGGTTGCATGACTGTGCATACCCTTAAACTAATAGTTTGTTAAAGCATGTTTTGATTTAATTACAGTAGTCATTCAGGAAGGTGTCTGTCAGCATGGCACATCTTGACTTAGCAATATTTGCACACTCTCCTTTGCAGAAACCCTCCAACTCTGTCATATTTCGAGGGCATCTCTTGTGCACAGCCCTCTTCAGGGCACCCCAAAGATTTCCTATTGGATGTAGGTGTGTACTCTGGCTGTACCATTCCAAAATGTTGATGGTCTTCTGGTGAAGCCATTCTTTTTCTGATTTGGATGTATGGTTTGGGTCATTGTCGTGTGGAAAGGTGAGATTCCTCTTCATCTATAGCTTCCTAGCAGACATCTGAAAATGTTGGACAAAAAGAGACTGGTATTTGGAACTGTTCATAATCCCCTCCACCTTGGCTACAGACCCACTTCCAGCTTATGAACAGCAACCCCAAAGCAGGACACTTACATCACTGTGCTTCACTGTGGGGATGGTGTTCTTTTGGTGATGCACAGTGTTGTTATTGGGCCAAACAAACCATTTGGAATTGTTGTCAAACAGTGCAACCTTGGTCTCACTACACCATAACACATTTTCCCACATGCTTTAGGAAACCTGTTGTATTGTTCTTGAGAATTCACCCTACCCCATAGGCCAGACATGGGGAGAATACGGGAGATTGTTGTCATGTGTAGTACACAACCAGTACCTGCCAGAGATTTCTGCAACTCCTTTAGTGTTCCTGCAGTTCTGCTGGCAGACTTCCTGACCAATTTGGGTCTTGTCTTTTAACACATTTGGAGGGATGTCCGCTTCTTTGCAATGTCACTTATGCCCCATTTTTCCACCACCTTTTGATGACTGTTGTCACTGTGTTCCATGGTATATGCAATGCTCTGGAAATGTTTTTGTACTCTTCTCCGGACTGATACCTTTCAACAATGACATTCTTGGATGTTTTGTAAGCTCTGTGCAAACCATGGCTGTTACTGTAGCAGGCAACGGGGTAAATGTCAGGAAAATCCTAGTAGGACAACTGACCATTATTTGATGTTAATCAAAGAGTCTCTCTAATTGATGGCAGGTGTGTACCCAAGAAGACATACTGCTGTAATTATATCAAAAGCTGCTTCAACACAGTATTAGCTTCAGCTCGTGCACACTTATGTATCTAGCTTATTGCACATTTTTTATTTGTCATAATTGTTCCCCTAACAGATCTGTTTGTTTTACAATCAAATTGTACAGGTTATAGGTCACATTAAGGGTTGGGTGAGTTTGAAAATGTTTTGTAGTGGTCTCATTTTTGTATATCACAAATACCTGTCATTTTAACAGGGATGTGTACACATTTTATATGCACTGTATAAGACTAATTTTTAAAATATGTCCCTAGTTTTGGGCCTTTGTCCCCCATTTTGTCAGTCTTTCTCCAGATTTCTTGCAATGACAGGTTGTCAGGTATGCTACAGATATGTTACATCTTCCGCAAATAGGCCCTGTGATGCCCACTGTGACGCAATGCAGTTAACCCCACCACAAGTGAACATGCACATATCACAATATGGCTGAGAGTAACAGTTGTGTGCATGGTAACATGCATGACCTTACCATGCCCGGGGTACTGGTGAGCCACAACAGGACAATCCTATACTCACCGGCTTCAGGCTGCTGTCTCACGTCCAGACCAGTGGGAGCTATGTAGTTGTGGGGGAGAGGTATTGTCAGCAGACTCACATGTGGCATTGGTACATGATGAATGCTACTTTTCTGCACATGTATAGTACAAGCACTGATAGTACACACCTTGCTGTCCTTCACCATAGATGTGCACTTGTGTGCATTAGAAAACCCCACCCACAAATGCTGTTTGACCTGACATATGCATCTAGATACTCTACAGAATCCAGTCTGACTGCTGCAGTCTTCAATTGATGTGCACTGCGGCCTTACCTGGATGCTCCTTGCCTGTTGCCTGGGTGCCAACCACCTCCACGACTTGGGTTTCTTGGCTTGGCTGATGTGTGGGGATGGCCCAAAGGTTGTCAAGGAGCTCCTCTGTTGCTGTAAGTGGGGCTTGTGTGGCAGGACCTCCACCTGTAGCAGTATGGTCCCTGGCCACGGCAGCAGCCCTTTGCCGGGCACAATGTAGCAGGTCAATTGCCCGATATCTGACCTGATCATATATGCATCCATGGTGGCCCAGGTTGTTAACTCTGTGGACAAGGTCATCCCACAGGGTGGTCCACTCTCGCAGATCATGTTGGCCATGGCCAAACATCACCCCATGGTGCTGGATGATGGCATCTATGATGGCTGCATTTTTGGCTGCAGTATATGGTGGTTGTCTTTGCTGCTGCATGTCACCTGGAAGACATAAACAGGGAAAGACATCACAGGACCTCATACACTGGTCAAAGTTATTTAGAGAACCTGCACATCAACATTGACTATCATTAGCCATCACTTACAACCACATCATAGCTCTGTCATCTATCAGCACAATATGAACCTGCATTGCACTCCTGGTCCAGATGTGTCATGTTCCTCCCAGTGAGGGTTAGTACATTGCACAACCCAACATTCATCATTCACCTTTGTGTAGAGGGATGGCAGTGGCCATCTACCTTGCAGATGGGCTGTCAGTGGTGCTCAGGCTTTGCTTGCGTACAGTGTTTAATGGAGCTGGAAGCATGTGCCTGAGTTCATGTAGGATGCAGACAGGAATGTTATCAGGTCCCATGGAGACTCACTTTTGTTGACTTTGAATAGGCAGTATGCACATGCTTCCTGATGATGAGGGGAGTGGTGTGGGTGCTGTGCATATCCACTTATACTGATGGTGGGAGAGGGGGATGATGTTCACCCTTAACCTGTCTGCAGCAGTTTGGTTATAGCTATGGTGTGTGTGTATTTGGTGTGATTGACCACCATTACAGGATGGGGTGGGCTGTTGCCTCTGAGATTGGAGACATATGTGAAGACGGCCTTGTGAATGGCCTTGGTGGATGTGTCCAATTTGTACTTATAGTTAGCCTTACTGTAATTCACCTGTGACCTTATATGCTCATTCAGACAAAGATTGACTTGCTTCCAAGTCAGTGCCTGCTCCTACTTGGCCGTGTACAGCCAATATAGTGACCAATTATGTGGTTTGTGTATTGCTGCTGTCCTACCTTGGTGGAGGCAGGTTTTACAAGTGAGGTATTGCTGAGCCCATACATCTATGTAGGTGCTCATATAGCTGTTTGTAGTAGGCATGAACCCAAGGCCATAACACAGATTAACACCTCCCCAATTTTAACCTGATAATCATGCTTATACTAGTACACTTGTCTATGTCAGGGCAATGCAACAAACAGTAGCTGTAGAAATTTATGTGTGTTGGATGCACGGAAACTAAGATTACACATGTGTACAACATGTACAGCTTATTTACTTATTCACATGTACAGCTTTTAGACTATTTATCACCAATTCTTTCAATCATTTTGCATCCCATGTCTGTTGTTATGAGGCTTCCAGGTACACCTACTCATACATACATGTGCACAGGTAATACATGAAATACATTTCTGTTCTATGTCAGTCTGGCACACTGTATTTACACTCTTCCTGCTCAGTCATACCTCTCAACCTCTTAGAACAGGTCATCTGGAGGATGCCACACGTACATGGGGGGGGGGCAATGGCCCAAGATTAGTGACACTTTCTTAATATTGCTGCAACACACAAGTCATTTGATAGCACAGTAGCCTTTGCATTCACAGAAATACTCTGGAGGATATCCAACACTCATATGTTTGCTAGTATGTTCTAATGTCAGTCTTCACAGATTTGCCAGTGATTTGCCAGACATAACAGAACTCTATGAGTAAATGACTTCAAATGTGAGGCACACATATGGTCAGTGTGCATAACACTGGACAGTTGAATGATATGAGCTCAGTATATCAGATGCAGTTCTACGCACATGTCTGCAAAAGTAGTTTACTATGCAAATACCCTGTATAGGTCTCTCAGATTTGTGAGACAAACATGTATATCATAGTTGTATTCACAAGTAACATATGGATATCTATGACATCCCAGTAGCTGGCCTAGCAGTGTCACAGTCAGTATTGTTCAACAGACACTCCAGTAGTAGACATATGTGAGCCATTCCTTCCTGGGGTGACTCAGGGGCCTCAGCTGTGATCTATGTCACTGCAGACAGACCCAGATGTTATGGCTATATGTGCTGATCAGCAATATATCAGTACAGCAAGTCTTGTTGAGACATATTTGTTTAACATACTATATCTCATTATTGCATACCCCCTACTGCATTCCATGACATGCTTACTTGTTTGACATACCTTTTTTTCCCCAAGTGTTGGTTTGGATTCCAATTCCTGTTTCTGTTTCAGTGTGTGTGTGTGTGTGTGTGTGTGTGTGTGTGTGTGTGTGTGTGTGTGTGTGTGTGTGTGTGTGTGTGTCTGTCTGTCTGTCTATCCATGTAGAGGTATAGACCTGTTTTGCATAGGCAGCAGCTTGCCTTTTGTAGGTAATGCTCATGAGCAGGTGATGGCCTGTGCACCAATTTGTGTCCCCCACTTATTAACTGTATGCAGAACAGCTTTGTTGTTATTCCTATAACCAATGGCATGGCAACACACTCCTATAATTGAATACTTCATGTGGGTGTTGCCCCTTTCCCTTGCCTGAGGGGACATCATGGAGATGTGTGAACAACAGCATCACAGAGGGTAGTTAGAAATACCTCTTACAACAAAACGTGTGGAGACAGCCCGACAAAATGAGGGAGAAGGTCCCAGACTTAGGTACAAAATGTGAGTATTGCTGTTATACATTTGGATTCATGCTAATTTAACAGGGTTTGTGTGGACATGCATATTCTGCATGGGTCTCAGTCTGACACTGTTATGTGGTTGACATAACACTCAACTGTAGGGCTATCTGCAGAATGGCCAGAGGTTTGACTCTTATGTTTGGTCTGTTCCTCTGACAGTTGTTGTCCTTGGCAAATCAGTAGCATACCCTGGGTATTGCAGTCTGTAAATGCTAACTTCCAGTTGTGTTTCTGACTTTATATCCCTCAGTTAAGATATGTTACAACAAACCATGTCACACCAGCAACTTTCTCAGTTTATAACAGCAATATTTCATTTATGCCCCTGTGTTTGGGCCTCTGTCCCACAATTATGTCAGGCTTTGTCCAGATGTCATGCAGTAAGAGGTTGATAGGTATGGTATATCATTAGTTAGTGCCTTCCTTCTTGATATTATCTCAGTGATGTAGCAGAATGCCAGACATGAGGAAGAGGCCATATATATGAAGACAGAGCCTGGACATTCTGTGGGATTCTGTACAGTTGAGGGGTCTGTGTATGTGTAGCAATTGTTAACAGACTGTCAGGATTATGTAGCAGTGTAGTGTGTAAATGTTTGTTGTGCTGTGTGGGGAGGGGGTACATTTAAGTGTCATGGCTCCTTTTCTATGTGACTGTGCATGCTGCTCCAGTTTCTGGTGGTCTATCGGCTGTATATGTTTGTAGGGGCAGACTGAGACATGTTCCGTACCACCCTAGAAGTCAGACTACACTGTGACTTGGGGAAGTATATGTAGGGGTAGTGTGTGAGTGTCACACATGATATTTTTTATGTTCACACAGTCATTATACTCGACTGTTCATTTGGCCTACCAGTATGTCACTGTGAGTGTGGTGAAATTGGTTGTGGGTATGCAGGCTCACACTGGTGACTGTTTTTCACTACTGTTGCATCCCTGTAGTGCCTGATCTATTTGCAAATGCATGTGTAATTCCCCATAGTTGACTTGGGGGAGTGTTGTGTCTGACTGTAGTTTAGATGGTGCTTGGTGACATACTAAGCAGTGCAGTGTACTTTTCTTAATGTCATGTTATGTCCAGATATTCATCACAAAACACAAAAACCCCACAACAGAACCACACCAGGATGAAAAGTAGAACAATTTATTACAGCTTCTGGTACCTCGGCTTTTCGCCTTCATGGAATGCTACATCATAGAAATCACATCCTTATATATACACACACCAGATACTTATTCAAACAATTAATTAATTAAGCATTTAAGCTCCATTTTCATGAAATTACTAATAGAATTATTAAAGGAATCCCACAGTGAAATTCTTAAAGAAATACAAAGCATAAATATCCCATGTATAAATGTAAATAAGTACAAACATACAAAATTCCACCAGCTTACATATAAATGTTTTAAAAAGTTATATTATTATCCAAATTCATACCATTGGGAAATAATGTATGATAATTAATAATCATTCTACACTCTAATCTGTTGAGTTCCCACTAGGAAGGTAAAGGTACGAATTTTAGAACATCTAGGTGATGTTAGAAGGCATATATTGTTGAGCCCGGTAGCTGACCATTTCTTGTCCAAACATGAGGGATCATCTAGCAGTTTGTTTTTCAGTGTTCTGGTATGACCTTCAACCAGCAGGGGTGATTTTAAAAAGGAACTCAACTTTGCTTTTCTTCTTCTCTGCTTTTCTTCTTCTCTACTTTGCTTTTTTCTACTCTGAAGCCCCTACCCAGATTATCCTAGTCTTTTTGTAGCTATTTCTCTTCAAACCTTTCTGAATTTCTTATAACCTCCAATCTTCTCCTGTGGTCTCCACTCTGTGCTATGTCTGTTCTTATCCACTAGATGGCAGTCTTTACCTGTCTCTAACACTTCTCTCACTATTTTCCCACCTATAGATTTATAATCCCTTAGTCTGTCACTCGCCACTTCTTCTTCACTCATATCCCAGTCCGTATTCATCCTACAGCATTCATCCTACAGCCTGTCTATTTACATTACTAACATCTACACATCTCTTCCTCTACATCCTGCTTACCTTCCTTTATACTTACTCTCAACTTTACTGATTGTTTTCCTCACCATCCTGCTGCTGTGTCTGTCCTTTAGGTCTGCCCCGCTACGCTTCCCTACCGTACCCCCAAATACCACCCACCCCCATACCTCTACATTTATTCCTACCCTGGATCCTCTCCCCTTCCTCTGAGCCAATCATATCACTACTCCTCCCCCTCCCATCATTGACCAATTAACCAATCCCTCCCCTATCTGTATCCTTTTCCTTCGTGTGCTCTCTACTATAACCCTATTCCCTTTTCACTTAATTCTCCTTCTCCTTCCTGTACTCTCAACTTTAACCCTATTCCCTTTTCACGTAATTTCTCACCTATAATCCTACTGCCTCCTCCTAATTTTCTCTACCCTAGTTAAGAATGACTCCTCCACTCTCACATACACTTCTTATCTCTTCTATAAGCATTCTTCTCCTAGCAACTACCTTCAATGCCACCTCCTATTCCTCTTGCAAATTACCCCCCCCTTTTCTCCTCCCATACCTCTACTACTCTCCACCATCCCAACTTCATCTCTTCCCACTTTCACAACATATCCCCCTCGCTAATACAACCTAACCCACTTCACTATTTTAAACTAAAACATCTTGTCTATTCAACAAAGCATCTTTCACCAAAAGTAATACTTTTCTACACACAAATGACAAGTTACAAACCAGAGGTCTGGCTTCTCTCTTCCTCTAGCTGCCTTGTCCTAGCAGGAGACATTCACCCCAACCCTGGACCAAAGACTAATGGCAATCACCCTCCCCCTATCTCTCCAAATACTTCCAACCATAAATACCTCAAGCTAATTACCATTAACACTGAGAGTGTAAAAAACAAAATAGCACTCTTTCATGCTTGGCTATTTCATACTACTCCAGATATAGTAGCAGTCTCAGAGACATGGTTAAAACCCCACATTACTGACTCTGAGATTTTACCCCATGGCTTTCAAGCACTCAGATGTGACCGCCAAAATAAAAAAGGAGGAGGAGTAGCCTTAATCTATACTAGCCTACTGAATATCTCTCCTTACCAAAACCCTATTCTTCAGTTCAGCAATGCTGAACTAGTCATAGGAATTCTTAAACTGAATAACTATAAAAGTATTTGTGTCATGGCCATCTATATCCCCCCTGGAAACAATACTACCACTCTAGAAAACATCCTTCTATGGACCTCTGCTAACATTAAGCTTGAAACATACATATTAGGTGATGTGAATATTGGCTGGAATAGAATCAATAGAAACAATCCCTCCCTATCTATCAATCTTCTTAATTTCACTCAACTAATAAATGATATTACCAGACCTAATCAAAACAACCCCCCAGGGTCCACTCTGGACTGGATCTTAGTCTCCCACCCAAATAATATCTCATACTCTGATTTATTACCAGACACCATAAGTGATCATCTCCCTGCTATCATTCACCGAACTACCCACTCCTCCCCTCACCAACACCAATATATCCATACTCATAATCTTACAAATTTTAACCCTTCTTTATTCTCTGAAACCCTAAAACTAACAAACTGGGACAACCTAAAAACTCTTCCACTAGACAAAGCCATAGATTCCTTCAATACAACCTTCCTGAGCATCCTAAATAGTCAAGCCCCACCTAGAATAAAAGAAATAAAATCCAACTCCACACCATGGCTAACTAAAGACACCAAAACACTCATGCTACAAAGAGATAAAACCTGGAAACTTTATAACAAAAATAAACACCCTGTTACCTTCCAAAAATATAAACAACTCTGTAACTTAACCAAAAAGCTTGTTACAAAAGACAAAAAATCATATTTCATTAAACTTCAGTCTACCCACTCCAAAAATCCCAAACAATTCTGGAACTCCATTAACTCTCTTCTGCATCCAGGTACCAAAATTAATCCCTGCCCTGACAACAAAAAAATTGATACAGAAATTGCTACCCTCTTCAACTCCTTTTTTACTAACTCTATAGCTGAACTCACTAAGACCTTCCCCAACCAGGTCTCCTCCCTTCCTCTCAATCCTACTGCCCCTTCCTCTCATAAACCCCCCACTCCCAATCCTCCCCCAACTTTTTATCTAAAACCCATCTCAACCTCCTACATCAAAAAGCTACTCTCTAAACTTAAGCCATGCTCCAACTCCCCTGACAATATTCCCTCACTCTTTCTAAAGCTTGCTGCAGATGGTATTGCCATTCCCATCAGCATTCTCATCAACAGATCCATACAGGAATCGTATGTCCCCAAATTGTGGTGGGCAGCCTATATCCTGCCCCTCCACAAAGGAGGCAAAAAAAATAACATCTCCAACTTCCGACCCATAGTCATTCTTTCACCAATCTCAAAGATCCATCTCCAACTCATGCCCTTCCTCATAAATAATCAACTCCTTACCCCTACCCAACATGGCTTCCATCCTGGACATAGTACTATAACTGCTCTCCTCTCTTTCTTAGACATAATAAACCTTGCTTGTGACTCTGGAGATATTGTTTCCACCATCGCCCTTGATCTATCTAAAGCATTTGATACCATCTCCCATACCCACCTTCTCAATCATTTCTCTAACCTTAATCTCTCTCAAAATTGCCTTAACTGGTTCCACAGTTATCTCTCTAACAGATCCCAGGCCGTGAAATGGCAAACCGGTATCTCTACTTTCCTTCCTACCCCCACCGGGGTTCTCCAGGGGTCCATACTAGGACCTATGCTCTTTAATATATTTGTCAATGACTTTCACACCGCCATTCCTTACACTAAAATAGTGCAATATGCAGATGACTCCACTTAAGTCTGCTCTGCTCCTAGTCTCACTGAGCTCCAGACAAAAACCCAATTGGCCTTTACAACTACCGAGCACTGGATGCTTCAAAACCATCTCTCACTTAAAGCCAATAAATCCAAAATCCTTCTCTTCTCTCCCTCAAAAACTGTCACACTTGACAAGCAAACCTTCAATATCTTCAGCCACACCAACTCCTCTATAGAAGTTGTCCCCTTTGCTAAACTTCTTGGGGTCACTATCGATGAACACCTGAAATTCGATACACACGTCCAACTTAACATAAAAAAAAAACATCAGAAGCTAGGTATGTTATATAGAAATGCTCACTTTCTCTCTCCATCTACAAGGCAAACTCTAGCTTCTACTTATTTACTCCCTTCACTATTGTACGGTACTCCTCTTCTAACCAATCTTTCTATTACCATCTCCTCAAAACTAGAAAGCTGCTACAACAAAATTGCTAAATTTGCTACTAAATCTAAACACTCCTCCCATCATTGCACCTCTCCCAATATGCTAAAGTGGCTTGAGCTTCCTAACCACCTTGTCTACCTACAGCTTACTACAGCCCACAAAATAATCTTTAAACCTACTGCATGCCCCGCTCTTACTAATATCTTACAATTCTACACTCCAAACAGACCCCTTAGATCTGCCCAACAAAATCTTCTTTCTGTATATAAACCAAAACGTCCCCCTGGCCAGTTTCTCCTTTCCTATTCTCTAGCCAAAAAATGGAACTCCCTCCCTCCCTTGCTAAGAATCACTTCAAGCTTAGAACTCTTCATATCCCTGCTCCACTCCCACCTCTCCCAAAACTGGAAATGTAATTGCATTCTTCCTACCTAACTCCTTCTAATATCACTTATATATTTACTCTCTCATGCACATGCTATTTGTTTTCTTTTCTTTCCCTACACTTGCCTTGGTCAGAAATCTAAAGAATGCCCAGATGTAAATATTGTACATAGCTCTCTCTCCCCTCTCTCTGTTATTTTTCTTGCTACTTTTTCTTCCTTACTTTCTGCTTCCTACCTAACCCCTCCTAATATCACTTATACATTTACTCCCTCATGCATTGGCTATTTTTTTCTTCCACGGTCTGAAATCTAAAGAATGTCCAGACGTAAATACTGTGCATAGCTCTGTCTCCCTTCTCTCTGTTACTTTCCTCCCTACTTTTTCTCCCTTTCTTTGTGCTCCCCTTCAAATTGGTACAACACCATATATAATTATACTTTCTTTTCTAAAACATTTTATAATTGTATGTATACTTACATAAATGTATGTTTGTTTTAACTGTATGTAATAAGGAGCTTTTCTCTCCAGACCTAAATGCAAAACTCTATATTTGTTCTAATTGTATGTAATACGGAGCTTTTCTCCCCGGGCCTCCACTGAAAACGGGCCCTCTGGGCCCAGTGGACCTCCCCGGTTATCAAACTGGAAATAAATAAATAAATAAATAAATTAGAGTGTAAAATTATTATTAATTATCATACATAATTTCCCAATGGTATGAATTTGGATAATAATATAACTTTTTAAACAATTATATGTAAGATGGTGGAATTTTGTATGTTTGTATTTATTTACATTTATACATGGGATATTTATGCTTTGTATTTCTTTTAGAATTTCACTGTGGGTTTCCATTAATAATTCTATTAGTAATTTCACGAAAGTGAAGCTTAAGTGCTTAATGAATTAATTGTTTGAGTAAGTATCTGGTGTGTATATATATGTGTGTGTGTGTGTGTGTGTGTGTGTGTGTGTGTGTGTGTGTGTGTGTGTGTGTGTGTGTGTGTGTGTGTGTGTGTATATATATATATATATATATATATATATATATATATATATATATAAATAAGAGGATATGATTTCTATGATGTAGCATTCCATGAAGGCGAAAAGCCGATGTACCAGAAGCTGTAATAAATTGTTCTACTTTTCATCCCGGTGTGGTTCCTGTCATGGGGCATTTGTGTTTTGTGATGATTTTTTCTTTGGATGTTTATTGCCATGTCCAGATATTCGTAGGATGTCCAATTGTCTGGCTCATATCTTTGGTCTGGTCCCCATAAGTGTTGTGTATGTCTGACAAATCAGTGGGATAATGTGAGGGTTTCAGGCACAAACTAATGAGAAGCAAATGAGTCTTGGGGTTGTGCTATTTCAGTCAATATATGTTAGAACAGATGGTGTTACTGTAGCAACTGTCTCAGCTTATTTAGTCAAGTATTTCAGATATGTTCCTATTTTCATGGCTTTCTCCCCCCACTTTGTCAGGGTTGGTCTAGATTCGTTGCACTAGGAGGTTCTGAGCATACCTCTCAACAGACCAGATTGTTGCAGAACATCCAGGTTTATTGCTCATATTTTGTCTCTGTTCCACAAATTATTCTAATTTCTCTGGTAAATCACTGTGATGATCTGAGGATTTCTGTCAGTAAATGATGACATAATGTCAGTTCCAGACCTCATATCCTTCAGAACATGTATGCTGAAACAAAGCCATTTACTCAAGCAAATTTTTATATCTGTAAGAGCAATATCTGAAATACATCCCTAGTTGTGGCCCATTGTCCCCCATTTTTGCAGCATTTGCCCAGATTTCTTGCACTAGCAGGTTGAGAGGTATGGTTCTGAGATATGAGTGCACTACATGTTATAAGCATGTGTGCATATATATATATATATATATATATATATATATATATATATATATATATATATATAGTTCCCTATCAGAAGCCTGAAACACTATAAGCTTGAAAATCAAAATCCTGAAACCAAAAGCCTGAAAACTCAAAATCCTGAAAACCCAAAATCCTGAAACTCAAAATCCTGAAAACACAAATAATGCTAATATGCCAATACAAAGACACTAATATCTACCGACTGACCTTGACCCTAACCCTAACCCTAAGGTCCGTCACTATCGCACACTCACCTGACCCGCGCCCTAACCCTAACTCACTTAAACCGCCCCTAACCCTAACATAAAACCAACCGCACACTTACCTGAACCCAACGCATGACCTAACACCACAGGGCTAACAATAGCAAAGCCACAATGATGTCAATATGTCTATTTTGTGTTTACATAGCTGGCCACCCAACTCAGAGTAGATGACACTGCGCACCATACCCTGCAACTGACAGTGGATGACGGGTTCATCTCCGTGACCGCCCCCAGGTGGTGCCCGGCCTGCAGGACATGAAGTTCCATGGTGGGTCCCAGATGTGCTGGGGCCCAGTGCCTCAGCCAGATGGGGTGGGACAGGTGGATCTTCTGGGATCGGCCTTCCCAAATGTGCTATGGTGTTGAGGTATTCCAAGATATATTGCTTAGTCATGAACACAACATTTCAATATTAGATTTAAAGGCATGTATGTGTGTTCAATGAACCCAAAACAACAGATGTGAAACAGTTGCATAGCAAACAGAACACATGCATAACTGGAACAACAGTAAGCATTGTAACAGCATGCCAGTAACAATGACAGCAACAGGCCACCAACAATGCTATATGAACAAGGTATGTTAACATGCAAACAATTAATTATATGAACAATAATGTAACACATGTCCCAACATTAGGTTTGGTAATAACATAACTGTAGTATATGAATAATAATTAGTAATGCAAATGAGGGGTGGGGGAAGAGAAGAAAAGTCCATTAACAACTGTATAGGCCTCTGTTTTTACAACAGCACTGCTCAATACTCTAGAGGTCTGCCCTCATTCTACAACTATTTATGGCCTACCTATGACATATCCATATTTGTGAGGTGGGCCATGTAGACGGCCTTCTGTACAATGGTGCCCACACAGTGGGAAACTGTCAGGTTGCTACCAACCGCAGTGCACAAGTCACCTCACACCTGATTGCATGCTCAGTACATTATTACTGTCATACTTAGTGTGGATGACATCTGCCACAGCAGGGGGAGTGATGGCTCTTCTGGCATTCCGTTTGCGGTGATGCTTCTTGTACCAGTCAGCAATCGGGTGACTGCCTCTTGGGGGATGACCACATCAGTAGGGGGATGTAAGACAGAGGGCAGCTTGCAAGCATCCATACACTTGGTCAGCCACAGACCACTGCTATTGTCCTGTACCTCAGATACATATATCTCAAACAGTTGAAGCCCCCAGACCGATCCTTGGGGTACACCATTGTGGATGATTCTACTATTAGAGGTGGATTCTACTTCTTTGACTGAGTGGCTACTATCACTGGGCCAGTTAGCTACCCATCTGGTAACCTACAGGTTGGTGCCTAGCTGTGTAGGCTTGTGTATCCTGTCCACCTGGGAAATAGTGTGAGAGGATAGGGCTAGGTGACAGTAGGCATTGTTCACCATCTTCCCCTTGTCCCTGTTTTTGTTGACCACTGCAGAGATGTCAATCAGGTTTCACAGGCCTGATCTCCCTTTGACAATACCATGGTGTGTAGGCCCAGGCATTTTGATGTTGCCAATGTCCCTGTTCATAATGTCCTTAATATTGCCTCCCATGCCCTTGCAGAACAGGCTAGTTAGACTGATGTGCATATGATTGGCTGAGTTGGTGGATTGCTCCACCTTTGTGTATAGGGATGACAGTGGCTGTCCTTTGTGCAGATGGGATGACACTGGTGCTCAGGCTGTGGTTGACTACAGTGAGGAATGGTTCTGAAAGCCCATGCCTGTGTTCATGTGGGATGCAGCCAGGGATGGTATCATGACTATGGAGACCTCTGTGTGTTGCCATTGAGAGGGCATTACAGACCTGCTTCCTGATGATGAGGGGAGGGGGGCAGGTGCTGCACATGCACATGTGTACCACTGGGGGTACGGGGGGGTGGTGGTGTTTACAGTTCACCTATCTGCAGCCGGTTGCCTATATCTATGCCATATGTGCATGTGGTGTTATTGACCACCACTACAGAGAAGATTTATGTGTTGCCTCTGGAACTGCAGACACATGTGTGGAAGGCCTAGTGATCTGCCTTGGTGGATGTGTCCAACTTGCACACAAAGCAGCCTTAGGGTACATCACCTGTGCTCTTATTTGCTTGTACAGATCAAGGTGACATTGCTTCCAATGAGGCACCTGTTCGTTCTTGGCCCATCCAGCACTTGTTTCTACCTATTATGGTATTTGTGTATTGCTGCTGTCCACCACAGGCATTTACCCTGCCTTGAGGGAGATGATGTTGCCCTGTCAGGTACTGCTGAGTCCATACAGCTATGTGGGTGCCCACATAGTATTGTGGTGTGGGCCTGGACACTGCTGCTAGTTCCAACAAATGGGACGCTGGCTGTACAGCTACTTCTACCTGCTCTGAGGGGAGTTATAGTCATTTGTGTACAGTTCATTCTGTTTGACACTGTAAAGGGGGGGGGCAGGGGAGATGGTGACCTGAACAGTGATAGCTATGTAGGCAGATATTACCAAGGGCGATGGCATTGTAGGGGTGCTACAGTGGCTGCTCATGTTGGTTAGGACCAGGTACATGGGATTCCCACCTGCTGTAGGGGTGTTGACTGGCTGATCCATTGCATTGCCGTTGACAAAGCTGAGGAATCTATGTGCATTCAAGTTCAGGTGGCATAGTTCAGGCACACTATGGTTGGGTACTTGAAGTCACCCAGGAGCAGAGCAGATGACTGAATTCTGACAGATTGCAGCAGGTCCTAATAGGTGTGGTGGGTGTCCATAGTCATGGTTGGAGGCCTGTAGCTAGCTATGATTTGAGTTGGTATTTTGTCAAGTGTTAACTCCACTTGGGATGTCACCCATGCGGCATACTGTTTGGGCATCCTGGAAGTGTGTATGTGTATGCGCTAATGTTCAACACTCCACCTCCTGTGGCTTTGCCGGCCTCCTTTTATGGTCTGAACATATGATGTGATGAGTGACCTGGCAAAGTTGGTGTGCTCTCAACAGCTAGACAGTAGGTGTCAGTGACTTCACAATTGTAAGCATCCTACAGGACAAGGTACACTTGCATTGACATGGGTGTCATGGTGAGTCACCTAGCTCCTGTTAGGGCAAGACATCTGCACAATGGCACACATCAGTGGTGGGAAAAGGCCAGTAAATAGTGTCACTTTATGAATCTAGCTGAAACACACTTATTTGCAAGCAAAGATAGTGTCACATTCACAGGTGTACTCTGTGGGATATGACATCTGACAATGAAATGTATGCTAATTTCTTATGACTGCAGTCTTTAATGGGTTGCCAGTGATCTTCTGGGCAATACACAACTGTCTGAGGCACTGACTACAAATATGAGGCAGACATTGGGAGTTGGGAGGTTGGCCTAATGGTTAAGGTGTTTGCCTTACAAATACAAGGTGCAGGGTTTGAGTCTCACAAGGGATAATTGGCTAGGCTTAAAATGGCTCTCAAGGACAGTTAGTTTAGTACTAACTTATGAACATGTGGTCAGTCTGCAACACTCTGGACGATTGGCAGGTATGGGCTATGTATATCACATACAGTTCAACACACACATCTGCACCTGTCATGTAGTATGCACATACCCTATGTTCATC
>NC_056745.1:544999439-545186939 GCF_019279795.1 Protopterus annectens | reverse complement strand
ATTAATTGTAAACCCTCCACATTTTCTTCCAAAATTGCCATTTTGCAGAGGGATTATTAAGGGGAGAGCAACATTTTGAGCCAAAATCGGGGACAGTTGAGAGGTTTGGATATACCTAATTCTATAAAGTGATTTTATTTGCATGTACTTCTCAACCTCTTAACGCAGGAAATCTGGACAAGACCAAATATATTGGGGGAACATACAGACAGCACTAAAAATTGCTGTTGTATAAACTTAGACAGTTGATAGAATAACAGGTCTTGCTTTAGCGTGCATTTTCCTGAAGGGTATGAAGTCGGAAACTGAATGCCCGTTATTATTTACTGACTTCATTCCTAAATGATTTGCCAGAAAACCACAATTGTTATGAGGAACAAACCAAAAATAAGAAGCAAAAATCTATTCATTCTGGGAAAATCTGGACAGTTGAGCGATATAGTTCAGCCAGGGCTGTCTTTGAGTTTGCCGCCCTTCCCCCTCACAAAATCATGGTCGAATGGGGCCTCCCCCCTGCAGCCATTACAATGTCCCATTACTTCATTTACCATAAACACTGTAATGTGTGTACTGCTTTACTTCTACGATGATTTGGATTTCATTTAAAAGTTTTATTTTACATTTTACAGCACAAACACTAATAGGCATCTGCTAAACAAAGCAATGCAGTCTCACAATGAAAATAGACTTAGCATTAAAACTTCTCTGCCTTGAAACTCACATTCATTGAAACAGCATTGAAATCCACATTCAAAGAAAATACATCTGGCCAGTGGCAGATAAAGATTAACTTTGGGCTGCTTTCTGTGAGAGTAAAGTACAGGTTAAAAGACTACCTGAATAGTGTAGTATAACTTTAACATTTTCAAATCATAGGCCCCTTGCACATGAAACATACATGTGTTGCACCTTCCTGATTGTATTAAATTGCATTCCTTGTATAATATAGTACAGTTGTTAGAGGGTGTTTTAAATGTATTGTTTTGAACATTTTTTCAGTAAACAATGAAACAAAATGCATGCACCAATAATGACAAAACTGCCCGATTCAGAACATTTCCATCATAAAAGTCTACTCAGACTTCTACAGTCCACCAGTATCAGTAAAATGCACAATCTCTGCAGAAGTAAAAGTCATCTAAATAATTCCACATTAAAGAGATCTGTAACTAATGAAGAGGTTGCTGCTAGCAAACAACTTTATATTTCATTGTTTCATCTACAAATAAAGTGACTGTTGCCCTTGAGGAATAAATTGCCCTTGTTACATTAAAAAAATGATAAGCTAGCAATATTGCAATAGGGAATGGATGGCAAACTGATAACAGGCTGATCATTACTAGGTATCTCCGCCAAATAGGACATTCCCAGGACTGCAGCATCCACCCTCTTTAAAAGTAAAACACAGTACCGTAATGCATCTACACACTGTGGGAGTAGAACCCACAGCCTTCTGCATTGAAAGCAAGTACACTACTTGTTGTGCTATTAACAGTGCAAGCAGACTCAGTATAAGCAGGACTAAACTTATCTTCCCCTGAAGCTCTTAGCTCCTTGTAAAATCCACTTGACACTCAACTGTATCTCTCAACTTTGCAACACATGAGCACAAGAAATCTGGAAAAAGCCAAAATTTATTGGGGGGGGGCAAAAGCCCAAAAACCAGGGACACATTTTAAAAATTGCTTGTATAATCTTGGAAAGTTACTAGAATAAAATGCTATGCTACCACCATGCATTTCACTGCAAAAACTTGGCCCCAGGACTCTGTGCACTACAATCAGAGCAACATAACACTATGCCAAATCAGCTGTTTCTTGAAAGACAGGAAGACTGAAACTTAAATGGCTATCATTTAGTGAATTTGGTTCTCACCATAGCTCTCAGCCTCTTAGCACAAAACACCTGAACAAAGCCAATAATGGGGGAATACAGCCTCCAAACATATTCAGTGAATTCAGTTCTCACCATAGCTCTCAACCTCTTAGCACAAAAAATGTCTGCACAAAGCCAATAGTGAGGGAATACAGCCCCAAAAATAGGGACACATTTCAAATACTGATCTTATAAACTTAGAAAATTGCTAGAATAAAATGTTTTGTGTTACCATGTACTTTCAGAAGAATATGAAGTCTGAAATTCAAATGTCTGTCTTTATTTAGTGAATTTAAAATCTAGAAAACCACAGATTTTATGAGGAACAGAACAGAACAAAAATATGAGGCAAAAACTGAATACTTTTCACAAGTGGTGGTGGGTAGGGAATTTGGGCTCTTGCTACTTGCACCCAAGGTTGAGGGTTTGAGCCTGAGTTACTCTCTCTAGCCGCCAGTTATTGTTTACTGGGGCACACACACATACCACAAAGCACCTGATGCAGATGAGCATGCATGTATGCACTGCCTCTAGTTCATTCTGAGCATGCACAGACTGCAGACCTTGCAGTCCAATCCCCTTCCAGTCTATGCGGTTCTAACTGCATAGACTTCTGGGGCATCTGCAAACTGCTGCCTTCTTTCCGAATCTGGACTGATTTAACAGCAGTCCAGATTCAAGTTTCCGACTGCTGCCTTCTTTCTGAATCTGGACTGGTTTAACAGCAGTCCAGATTCAAGTTTCCAACTGCTGCCTTCTTTCCTAATCTGGACTGGTTTAACAGCATTCCAGACTCGTGTTTCCAAGCATGCATGTGCAGAGTTCTGGAATTTTTTTATTTTGGGTTTTGTACAGGGGGCTGCAGTCCTGCAGCCCAATACCACGAGCTGCCACTGAGCTTACACCCATGCTAATTTTCTTTAAAGAAAAGAAAAAAGGGTGATAGAAAAGTGGTGAGATGGGGGCAAGCAGAGGGTAAAACATTATGAAAAGAAGCTAGGGATGTGCAGGACAGATGTAGGAAAGGACCATAGCTCTACAGTTCTTCGGCAGCAACAGCTGTGAATTACATGTATAGAATTTGGAATTTACAGCCTCACACCCCACAGGGAGGGGTGTTGGTAACAGACATTTTCAGAGTAATCAGTGGGTTGATTAGTTTTACTGTACATGTGAACAAAATGTAAAGCTATGTATGGGGCAATGCTTTTTTTGCGGGACAGATGCCCTTTATTTTTAAGGTCAGATTGGGATGTTGGGGAAGGGCTGTAGGTTTGTTTGAGGTGGTAGGTTGGGTAGGATAGGTAGCATTTGCAGACAGACAAGACACACAAGACAGCAGACAGGGGTGGTAGATAGCACATGAGGGGGGTAAACACCTTTGACAGAGAGGGTGGTTGGGAATCTGAAGTCCATGAGCCCCCAAATGGATACAGTGGGACTGAGGTCCCCACTCATGGGCAGTCATCACTGCTCCTTCATGGCCCTGAAGGTGGCTGTGCTGGGAGCTGGACAGGAGGGGCAGCCTGCCCCTTGAGGTGCACCAGGTGGCCCTCAATCTGGCGCAGCTGCCCACCAAACTCTGATCGTATGGTGCTGCACACCAAACCCTGGACCTAACTGCTAGTCACAGGCTCCTGTTCATGCCCACTCCCGGGGAAGGGATGGGCCCCATCCCCTGAGGTGGTTCCACCTGAAGGTGATGCAGGACCAGCAGACAAGGAAGGCCTGGGTTGGGTCCCAGATGTGCTGGGGCCCAGTGTCATGGTCATATGAGGTGGGACAGGTGGATCCACCAGGATCTGCCTTCCCAAATGTGCTATGGTGTTGAGGTTTTAAAAAATATGTTGGTTATTCAAGAACAACACATTTCCAGATTAGTTATAATAGTATACATGGGTGTTCCAATTATCCCCATAAAACATATTTGAAACAGTTGCATAGCAAAATGAACATATACATAAATGAACAACAGTATGCATTGTAACAGCATGCCAGTAACACTGATGGCAACAGGCCACCAACAATGGTATTTGAACAAGGTATGTTAACATGCAACCAATAAAATATAAGAACGATAATATGACACACGTCCCAACATTAGGTTTGGAGTAAAACATACCAAGAGTATATGAATTATTGTATTGATCCAGATGAGGGGTGGGGGTAAGAAAAAAAGTCCATTAACAACTGTTTATGCTTCTATTTCCCACAACAGTACTGCTCAATACTCTATGGGTCTGCCCTCACTTTACATCTGGCTATGGCTCATAGCTTCTGTAGCACAAACATACCTCTTAAACTGTCAGCCTGGAATGGGATGGGACAAACTGTGACAATTCTGGGTACATGACTAGAGGGGACTCGTACATGTCAGGGTTACAAATCTGGCACAGGAGGGGTACCCTGAAGTGCTGTTATGTGAGTGTGCTACTGGCATACTTCAACTGGTTTTCTATCTGTGTCCAAGATTATTGGCAGCAGTGATCACTAGCCATGACAGTGTGACATATGAGAGACATATATCAGGAAGAATGCATGTTGTATGTACCTATCCTGCTGTCATTTGCTGGCATGTGGTGGAATAGTTGAACAGTTGTACACAGTTTATTAGGATACCCTTCATACAACTACCATTTCCATACCTGTATAACCTATGGAGAAAATATCTGTTAACACTACCTGACTCTTTTTACATTTATTACTGATGCCTTGTGTGTAGATATGCACACATCTTAGTACCACTCCCTGGATTTGAACCTTGTCTGTGTGTGCAAAATTAACAACTAAGCTATTTCTCATCACACTGAGCTACTGAGGAACTGCTGTTTCTCGTTTTACTGTTTTCTGCCTAATAGATTCTTGTTTAGATAGTCTGACCTTGTAATCCTGTGATGCATGCATGACAGATAGTTATTGTACTGTGCATTAATCCTTTGGATTACTACGATCTGGAAAGCAAAGGTTAACACAAGGCAATACTGGATGGAACACAATTTGAAACTTTACTTTCCACATCACTATTCAGTATTCAGAGCTTAGTGCGGTATATATTTCACATTACAGTTATATCTTGTTTTACAGTTCCACCATCTACAGTTTTTCTTACAGCTGGTTCACAGAAGAAGGTCAGTTAATGTATGCTGTCACAGCCACATTTACTGTGAAGAATCTATATACATTCTAAATGTCTACAACAACATACCAGAATAAACACTTCTTTGTAGGTAGTTTTATTGGACATCAATATTAGTCTGTCAAACATTTTTATTTATTCAGTTCACACAGTAACAGTATACCTACTAGCATTAAGCAATGTACCCCTTCTTAGCTAATTGAACAATATACGCAAAATAGATTTATACTCACCAGCCTGTTGGTGCAGCCTCAGCAGTCTGTCACCATGGGCTTCAATGTTCATAGCCCTCTCTGCTGCAGCTGTAGGGGAGAGAAACAAACATTATGCATACCTGTCTATCACATTCTCAGGCTAGTATTTGCTACAAACTACTTGATAGTGATACTTACTCACTATTGGAGCATTGTATGCCCATGCATCTTGGATCCACTGGGCCAAGAGCACCCCCTTCCTCCACTTTAGGTCAGCATAGTGGTGTCATACCTGCTAACCAGTCTGGGAGATGCCAGTAGCATTGGTGAGATCACATGCAAGATGGTCCCAGGCCTCCGTTTTGTATTGTGAGCCCTGATACTGGCCCTGCAGCAGTCTCTCATCATGGTTTTTGACAAGGGGTCCAGCCATGATCCTGGACTCCTGAATGCTTCAGCACTGCACCCGGAAGTGTGCTCCCTCTCCAACTCCAGACATTTTCCTGCAGAAATCAAATTAAACAGGTTATGGCTGTATTCCCACCTGTATGGGTTAAATAAGGCCATATTCCCTCCCTTTGCCATCATTGGACCATTTCAAAAATGCTGAGCACAGCTTAGTAACACACAAACTGCTCAGCTGGATTGAACAGTGCTTAAAGGGGTAATTGCGGACCACTGCTTAACAGTGTGGAAATCCGCTTAGTTGAGCTACCTGCTGCTTAGCAATCACGTGTAAGCAATGCTTAAACCTGGTAAGCATAGCTGGGCATTGCTAATCCATTGCTCCCTTTTCATTTAAAAAAAATATCAGGATAATGGCTTCATTTAGTAGGTATATGATTTACTTTACATGACATCCCTCTATGTGCTTTCATTACATTAGCAAAGGGTGTGACTATACTGTTTGGGACACTTGTGTATACATGGGTGATTTCACATGTTATATACATCTCGGCTGGAGTGCGGGGAGTGCCTTCTGTGTGGAGTCTGCATGTCCTCCCCGTGGTCGAGTGGCGTTCCAAAAGACATGCGTGAATGGGTGTGCCTTCGTTGAAGGTTGGGCATCGAGCTGGCAACTCAGCACCGTAAAAACCTACTGCCAATCATTAGCAGACCAGAGTTCCTCTGTGGTGACCCCTAATCGGGAAAAGCTGAAAGACAAACAACATATACACTCACACTTCCATTTTACACTAGCTACACTACCCTGGTTGACAAAAGCAGTTAATACATACTTTAAGTTAAAAAATACTTTTAACACTGCTTTCCCATATAAAAATAACTTGACTGTCTTGGTGGACACTCGAACCATGAACACCTGCATGTAAAGCCAGGACTCCAACCACTACACTATCTCCTTTTAGAAATTTCAGCTGTATATATCTGTACAGCTCAAATGGTGTAGTGGGTCATTGCTCTGACTGTAGTTTAAAAGGTGCTGGGTTCAAGACTTGGCAGGGCTGATTATTTAGAGTTCAGATGGTGTAGATGTAAGTTGCTGATTTATCTTCTATAGGATGCTTAAGCAATGCTTAGCAGGAAGGCCATAACATGCACACCCACTTAGCAACACTTAAACATTCCTTAGCATGTAAAAAAATACAGGTTTATTAAATTATTATTATTATGTTATATAGTGAGTATTGTGGTTTTCTGACAAGTCATTGAGGCCTGCAGTCAGATGATAATGGCATACATTTGACTTTCAGGCTTCTATCCTTTAGAAATTCATGCTAATGCATATCCTGTTTTCTATCAACTTTCTATGTTTGTGAGGGTAATATTTAATTAGTCTCCCTATTTTTAATGCTTTGTCCCTGCATTATTTCTGCCTTTGTCCACATAGACTGCTGTCAGGGAATGATGGCATACATTTGAATTTCAGACTTCTATCCTTTGGACATTTATGCTAATGCATGGCCTGTTTTCTATCAACTTTCTAAGTTTGCCCGGGCAATATTTAAGAAGTGTACCTTTTTAGGGATTTTTCCCCCCACTATTTGTGCTTTTGTCCACATTTCCTGCTTTAGCAGGTTGAGAGGTGTCATACGGCACTTTTATAATGCAGGGGGTGTGTCTCAGAACCTGTCACACACCCCCTGCATTGCTTGCCTGCTCCTGTATGTATTTCAGTGTTCGTGGACACTGAAATGATCATTTATTTCATTTCAGTGTCCGCGGACACTGAAATACTGGCATATTATTATTGAAATTCTCTAATATTATGCTGTATCAGGTTTAGAAAGTGGCGTACGGCACTTTCTGAGTGCCGAGGGTGTGCTCGTAGTCCGTGCACTACTTAAACACACCCTCTGCACTCGTTCACATTTTGTGTCCATTTAGCCTAAACAGCAGTGTGCCTTCATGGATATGTAAGGTGTGCTGTTGTGGCTACATGGACACAAACCACTTCTATTCCTGCACAGAGTTTATTGAATCCCAGGGAGTGTGTACTACTCCTACTGTGGGTGTAGCTGACATGCAGAATACTTGGCATTGCAGTTCTCGGAACATGGCCCTGTCAAAGACAGCACTGTACTTAGGCCACTACAACACAACAGCTGGGAGTAAGTGCTGGCCACATCCTGACAGTATTAACCACACATATACATAGCTCACTGACCCCTGCATATTGTGGACATGCAACAAGTTATGTTGATTGGGGCAGCCCTGGCATTGTGTGCTCTGCTGTTGTTTTCCTGCATACATACATGTTACTGCATTTCTATGGGAATATGGGTGTGGGGGAGCACACCTGTCAACTGTACACTTTTGCACAGACTGTGCTGATATTTGCTTTACATGTTGGTTCCATTTAGCATAGTATTATGCCCTGTCTTGGAGACTAGAGGCATATCACTAAAGATCATAGGTCAGATTGTAATGGCATACATTTGAGTTTCAGACTTCTTACCTTTCAGAGCCTTACTGCAACTGCAGGACCTGCTGCGTTATCACTGTGTAAGTCTGTAGGGGGGATATTTCAACATTGTCGCCATTTGTGGGCATTTGCCAGACATTTATTTATGGTTTTCTACTGTTGACTTGATGAGTGAGGCTGAGGGGTGAGTATGGGACCCCCACACTGACATCCATGCCTGTGACCTATGAGCCCCCAGTCAGTTGGCCTCAAACATATACTGCAGTAGGATTTGTCACCTTGGGTACTACTGCATAGTGTGGGGAGGCCAGTATTGGGCAAACATTTCCTGGTGTTCCACACAGCTGTCAGTTTTCTGCTGCTATCCCAGTAGGCCACCCCATTCTGTTGCATGCATGCAGCAATACCATAGATATGCTATCAAAACATACTAATCCATTCATTTATTGTTTAGAAGACTGACTCGCCTTGTGCCTGCAGCAGTTGTGAGGATGGTGTTTGAGGGCTGCCTATATAAGATGTATGCAGTACACTGCCTATACATGGTAAGTTACAGGTAGTGTGATGCTTGTGTCATCCATTTTACTGTGTGTGTGTGAGTCAGAGAGAGGTGTCAGTCCCTGGGTCCCTACAATGTCAGTGTGTGTGCTATGCATTGCCTCTTTGCCAAGGCCAGGGCATACTGGGCATGCCTCCATCTGCCTACAGGAGCTGGCTCAGGGGGTTCCTCCTCTGAGTCCCTCTGTGCCTGTGGGGACCTTGGCAATGGTGGGGGGCTGTGTGGACCTTGCCTGTGCTGTTCCTGCTGCAGCTATTTCTGCATGATTATATTGTATAGCATGGCACATACTATGAACATGTGTGCACATGTGGCTGGAGAGTACTGCAAGGCTCCACTAGATATATCAAGGCAGAGGAACCATGACTTGAGCATCCCAAACATATGCTCTATTATGATCCTGGTTTGTGCGTGTTCCTCATTATGGCATTCTTGAGTGGGTGTGTGTGCATTTCTGATGAGTGTCATCATCCATGGCTCCAATGCATAGCCAGCATCCCTCACCAGATGGCCATATGGGATGTCTCCCCTGGCAAATCGTTGCTACAGCTGTGAGGAATGCCAGATGTAGGAGTCTTGACAGCTTCCAGGGCTTCTAGCACACACATTCATGATAATGCCCTGGACATTGCACACAACCTGGCAGCTAATGGAGTGGAAGCCCTTGCGGTTTAGGTAGACCCTACCCTGCTCACTGGGTGGTGCTTTGATGTGGATGTGGGTGTAGTTTATGGTACCCAGTACCTCCAGGTAGTCTGCTACATGGTGGAAGAGGCACATATTGCTGGTCCTCTCCTCATGGGTGCTGAGGAAGTAAATGTGCTCACAGGTATGTGGTCACATGGCATCCAGGAACTGGTGGAGTACCCTAGATGCAGATGCCTGTGAGACCCCCATGATGTCCCCAGTAGGTCTTTGGAAAGTACCTGTAGCTAGTATTCTTAAGGCTACACATACCTTGTTATCCACTGGGAGTGGTTCCCCTCTGTTGGCTCCAGGTCTGAGTTGAGGCAGGCACAGCTCAATGAGTTGCTGAAGTATGTTCCTGTCTACTCTGTAGTGCTCTACTATCTCCAGATCATGTAGCCCCTGGTAGGGTTACCCTGGGTCTGAACACTCTTCTCCTCCTCCTCAGTCTTGGGCAGTTGCCAGCATTATCCTCCACACTGCTCTCAGCCTTTAGCACATACCGATGTATCAAAGCAATGGCAGCCCCTAACATTTTGTCAGTTAAATTCCCCTGCATGTGTACACCAATAGTGTAGAGTTTGTTGGAAAAAACAGACTGAAAGGTGTTTGCATAGTTTATATTGCTGTGCTGCCAATGCTGCCTGTATGATTGGCTGACTATGATGCATTCCACCTGCCAGCTATTTTATTTGTACTTGATTGCTTTTATTCTGCTTTTTCCCCTTTTTTTCTTTTTCCCCCTCCCATTTCTGCCCTTTTAAGCCCCAAGGCACACCGCACAAACCCAGTGCCCAAATGTAAACAGTTCTGCTATTTCCTGGTTTGTTTTTTGTTTGTTTGTTTGTTTTAGATCCAGTGCATGCCGCTCAAACCCATTTAGCTAAAGTAAACACTTTGAAGCAGAAATGGATGCAAACACGCTCTTCATTTCGTGGAATAAGCCAGTACAGCCTCAGACACATCCCCTTGCTTAGCTGTGCTTAGCTAAGCTCAAATGGGAGCCATGGAGCTTCCAATATGCTTACACCAAGCATGACACACCCCCTTTTCATGTCAGCAGCTCCTACATGGTTAGGTGCAGCCAGAGAATGGTCTCCCATTTACTGATTCAGTAAAATTTGCTCATTTGCATACCTCACTGCCTTAGTCCCTGGTTACTCCACTACACCAGAGCCTTCCTCCTTAGCAACCAGTGTTATCTGTTATTGTTTTGATTCTGCATGCCATACACGATAATGGCAAAATGCAGATTTCACTTAAAATTGTCTTTTCACATTTTTTCTTTATTTTTGGCACAATCCCATTTGCACACTGCTGTGCTATGCTTACACGGCCAAAATCGGCCCAAAAAATAAACTTTGATTTTCATATTTTTGCAACACCTTTCCATGCCAATGGCCATATTTTTGGCCATTGGCATACCTAATGGTTATAATACATGCTTTACTTTGAGCTATCATGCCTCCATTTTAATTTTTGCAGAAATGTACTCGGTTAGTAACCGAATACATTTCTGCACCTCACACTGTTCTTGCATGGATGCCTGCCTGCTTACTGAATCACTAATTCACCTCATTTGCATGGTTTCACCAGCAAATGAGGTAATTAGCATAATTAAGTGATGTCCGTGCAATAATAGTGCTAGCAGGCTCGTGCACTCCCCCAGCTTTGTTTACTGGATCACTCAGTGGCCATATTCCATGCAGGAGCTGTTGCACTATTCCTGCACAGAAAAGTGCTAACTGAATCCCAGGAGAGAGGTTAGGTGAAAAACCAATCATTGTATAAAGTAAGAACTAATCCTTTAAGGATTGGTAGAAAATGGAAATCTGTTTTATGATTGCTCTACTGAGAGAAGAATGGGTATGTTAAAATCCAGAAGTTGTCCACAATGTCCTTATGTTACAAAAACAGAATCTTTTACTGTGGGTGAGAAATCATTTAACATTAATGGTCATTGCACATGTAATACTAAACAGGTGGTATACTTGGCTAGCTGGAGGGCTTGTCCTGCATTCTATGTAGGAAAAAAAACAGCAGAAAGTTAAGAAGTAGAATATATGAGCATGTTTTACACATAAGGGATAAAAAGTCAATGAATGCTTTGTATAGGCATATTCAGTCTTTCACTAGCTATAAGTTTGAGTTTATAATATTGAAACATGTTACACATTTACAGGGTATATTATTGATGAACACTTGAATAAATGTGAAATTAAACTGCAACTATTACTCAATGCGACTAGTTATCCAGAACTCAAAGACTCAGTGTTTATTCATTCTAAGATTAAAGTGTTATGAAGTGTGAATTCTTCCTTATTGTTTTATTGAATTATTAGCTTTGGACTGGTATTAGTGAATTTTATTCATGTGATGCACTTGATTTTGTATTTCAATGATTGTATTTCAATGTGTAAGTAGTTCTGATGAAGTTCCTGACACGTTTTTGGAATGAAAGCACTTAACTTTAGTAAATAAATAGAATTACAGACTTAACGTGGACTTTCTCCTAAATATCTTACCCCAGTTTGAGAAACCCACAGTTTTTATAGAAGCTATCAAAACACTCTACTTCAATGCCCACACTGGCCTATAAATTAACAAAAGTCTGTCTTCCCATATTGACATTGAGTGGAGCCAGACAAGAGTGCACAATGTCCCCCTATTTATTTAACCTATACATTGAACCACTATTCCTTCTAATCTCTCTAAATTCCTTCCACCATATCCCTACACTTTTAACACAAAAATTGCTCTGTCAGCTTTTGCTGATGATCTAAATCTATACAATCACTACCCAACTCAGATCTTCAGCAATTGCTAACCTCTATTGACAACTACTTGTCATTTTCGAGCTACAAATTAAATCTTGGGAATTTCCCAACTATCTTTCCCATTAACCCTTTATGGCAATTTCCCAATTCCTTATCATCTGGAATTAAAATTAATCAGTCTTTGCAATATCTAGGAATATCCTTCCACCAAGACCCTAAACACTTCTATTTAAACGATATCATAAAACTCTAGTCTAACATACAACAAGACCTTAACAGATGGACAAAACTTCATCTTCCACTTCTTGCTAAAGCAGCCATAATCAAAATGAATCTTACCTGTTTTTTGTATATCTTCATTGCCTCCAACATAATTATCAACAATACATTTTTTAAATCCCTCCATTCCACTATTTCGAAATTCATCTGGGCTCCCAAATCAATCAGAATCAGTTATAGAAAACTGATTTATCCCAAACACAATGGGGGCCTAGGTCTACCTGACTTTAAACTATATTACGACATCACCAAGTGTAACAGAATAATAACAGTATCTGACTATTCCCCAGACTTACACCAATGGTCTCCAACCTGGGTAAATTTCCTCTACAACTATATCAAAACATTTAACTTCAGTCCCAAGGCCCTCCCCTTCCTTAAAATTGAAAGCTTAAAAAATATCAAAATACACACAACCATAAAGCATTAAATATCCATCTTACAAAAGGTCTTCAAATCATTAAACCTATACAATGCCTTTATTACACTACAACCCATCCACCTTAACCCCAATCTTAAAATGAATAATAAGATGACTGGCGTACGTAAATACCTCATCCTGAAGGAAATTACCATCTCTGATATCGTTCCCTTCAAAAATAAATGTATTACCAAAATGAGAACTCAAATGAACTTCCCCAAAAGCTACACAATCTTTACAAGGCAAATTCAAGACTTTTGCTGTTTAATCACAGAGGACTTTAACACAACCACTAATGACATGAAAACCTGTAAAACTTTATGGAATCTGCTATCATTAAATAGAAAAATGATATCTAATTCTTACAAACATATTCTCTCAATTAAAACTCAAAAAGATGTCATCTTTTCTAAATGCTGGAAAGACCTAGATCCATCAATCTCTAATACCCAAATCTCCCAAGCTATTCATCTAACCTCAAAACTCACTCCCATTAAAAAAATTGAATATACATAACTCGTGATATTCCATAATGCTCACCTCACTCCAACCACACTAAATAAAATCTATCCCACAACCTCCCCTTTTTGCCCCTATTGCGATAACTACAAGTCTGATCTTTTTCATATTTTTTGGAGCTGCAAAAATCCTACAAACTCTGGTGCTCATTAAGAGTTCTACTGGAAAAGATGGGCTATGAAAAAACAGTTCTATCTTGGAAATTTGCTCTCTTACATATCCCTCCCACTGGTCTATCTAAGCTGCAGACACGTGTATTAATATCACTTTTCTCCCTACTTAAATACTACATTGCAATCAACTGGAAAGAAAGAACCTTGCTCACATGGGATGGGTTTAAATACATAGCTACCAAACACCTACATGCCTATAAATATCTAAGCTTCACCCACAAATTCCACCCCCACATCACTGATTTTTGTAATGCCCTTTTTGATCATAGTCTAGCTTGAAACTACTAACCTTCCTTTAGCGATGGACATATGGCATATTCGTACATAGTTTGTTGTTGCATTGCTATGTATACCCTCTATTGCATTACTGTTAATTCATCACTCTTATGGATATGCTGTTTGCACTTATTATATGTTAAAACTGAATCTGTAATAAAAAGATTTTTCACAAAAAAAAAAAAAAATAATAATTTTGAAGCCAATATTATATTTTGTCATTCAGTAGTACTACATGATTGTCTTGAATTTCAGTGTACTGTACTTTTAAATGAGATTGCTCTTTTTTCCTGACAGTTTAAAAGTCGTCTAAAGTAGTTGAAAAACATTTTTTTTTCCTGTGGAGAAATTGTGTTTGTTTTACTGTTTTGAGGCTAGCAATGTGTTTTAAAGTATGTTTACTGTGTTTTTAAGTGAAAAAGTGACTTTTAAAGACTTTTTAAGTTTTACTGGCTCTTACTGCTTGTTTCCCTCAGGAAAGAGGCACCATTTTCAGCTTGACCATGGGACAAACTGTCGGACCCACTGTCGAACATTCTAGCAACAAAAAGAAAAGTTAAGCAAACAGCCTTTGCCACCACAACAGACTAGCAATTTGTCTCAGCCACAGGTAGGCAACTCTGCTGTGGCATTAGTTGTTCCTCAGATCATTCATCTTTTACCCTACAGTTTGCTACTGTTTAAAGGAAGAAGAAGCATTTTTTTTCATAAAAATGCAGAAGGTGGATGGGCATGTCACAGAGAATGGCTGGGGCAGGATGGACAGGATGCAGTAGAAGGAATGTATATATATATATATATATATATATATATATATATATATATATATATTTTTTTTTTTTTTATTGCTCTTCAGTGGAAGAGCTGGGAGCATGAATTTAACTGTAATACTCTAATAAGTTGATGGCTGTAGTCATTTATTACAGTGCAGTGCTTTTTTTTTTTGCTCTTTAATGTAAGAAGTGGAGGGGCATAGAACGAACTATAAGATTGATTAATTATAGTATTACGTCCCTGAGGAAACTGCTGCTGCTATTAAAAACACTGTTTGCACCATTTTTCTTGTCAAAAAGAATCAGAAAGCTAAATATGTATCAACTCCTTCTCCTGAAATGTACTTAGAATGGAGTAGTTTACTGGGTTTGGCTCAGAGTTTAATACAAGCTACTGATTCATCTTATAAAGTAGTTTCAGCTAAAAAATGAGGGATACCTCTTTTCCAAAAGAGATTCAAAATTCTGAATCTGGACAGGAGGATGAAGGGACAGATACAGGGTTTTGATTCAATATTCTGAACTGGACAGGAGGATGAAGGGACAGATACAGGATTTTGATTCAATATTCTGAATCTGGACAGGGGGATGATGGGACAGATACAGGGTTTTGATTCAATATTCTGAATCTGGACAGGAGAATAAAGGGATAGATACAGGGTTTTCTTCTCAGATTTCTGATTCAGGCTCACAGGACAGCTCAGTCTCTGAATCTACCTGTGGGTGGGGTCTCTCTTCTTTGAGACTATTTCCAGAATGTTTCATTATCTTCAGTGGGAGAACACAGGTTTCAAACAAAAATGAAAAACAATATGAGCTGTTACAGAAGGAAATTCCAAAACCTTCACCCATTCCTCCACTTCTGTCAGCTTTGAAGGATGTGTGTGTGTGTGTGTGTGTGTGTGTGTGTGTGTGTGTGTGTGTGTGTGTGTGTGTGTGTGTGTGCGTGCGTGCGTGCGTGCGTGCGTGTGTGTGTGTGTGTGTGTGTCTTACTGCCTGCAATGTTCCTGATAGCCAGCTGCCCCTAAAAAGGCAAACAGGATCTATAAAGTTCTTCAATATTTTAAGTTTCTATACACTCTTCTCAAACTTGACTCAAAAGATTTACAACTTTAGTTAATCCTACTGCTGCTAAACATTATTAATTCCAATCCTACTCTTTCTGATAAAGATGGGAAGATTATTGATAAGTATGTCAAAAAAAGTGTATGCTTCTGCAAGTTTGATTTTCAGGATTTTGAATTGTCAGGCTCATATGTTAAAGTTTGTTCTGGCTAATTGTGAAAGGTTAAGGAATGTTTTATTTATAGTTTTGTTTTGTGAGGAAACATCTGCTTTTAATAATTTAATCACTTCTATTATTCAAATCACTATTCATTATTTACAGTGTGTGTGTGTGTGTGTGTGTGTGTGTGTGTGTGTGTGTGTGTGTGTGTGTGTGTGTGTGTGTGTGTGTGTATGACTCAGCTGAAAAGCAGTAGTACTGTTTTCAGGAGGTTTGCCTGGCTGCATTCTTAGAACCTTTCAGATGATGTTAACAATTATTTATTTTTTGTCATCAAAAATGTGAAGAAAGGTGTAAATTGATACAGGTAACATCCAAGATTTTTCAACCCTCCTTTTCCATATCTTTTAAGGGATTCTGTAACCCCTTGTACAGTTTTGGCAAAAAAAAAAAAAAAAAAACAAAATAAACCATCTCAACAAAATGTAGGTAAACAGACGATTAAGAAGACATGGAGAGATGGTTCCTAAAAGAATTCTGGAACCTTTCAAAACCAAGAACAGCCCATCAAGTCAGATTGGCTATTAAAGGGAGTTTGTCCTCTCCTCCCACCCTTACAGCTTCATTTCTCTCTCAGAAAGTTTGGATCTCTACTTTTCTCATTGGCATCAGATAGTTTCAGACAAATGTGTTCTAAGGCTCATTCATCAAGGCTAAAGATGGCAGGGTCAGGAAATTTCTCCTTTCCAGGGAGCACTCCCTTATCCACAAGACCAAAGTTTTTTTTATTTCCAGCTGTCCTTCATCACATGCTGTTCCAGGGTATGAAAGAACCAGTCTCTCCCTCCCAGAAGGGGAAATATTTTTATTCAAGGGTGTTTTTTAGTGCCAAATAAAGAAAGAAAATGCATGGAGACCAGTTCTACAGCTTTTTTCCCCCTTAACCTGTTTATGATAGTGACCAGCTTCAAAATGATATCACTTCACAACCTATTACTTCTTCCTCATTCAAGTATCCTGGTAACACTGGATTGAAACTATGCTTATCATCACATCCCTATCCATCCATACTACAGGAGTTTCTTAAGGTTTTGTGTGTCTGAGTCACATTATCAATTCTTTGCCTTACCCTTTGGACTATTGACTGCACCAAGAGTGTTCACAGTGTCTAGCTCCAGGTATAACTTATTGCAGGCTACAGGGTATCCACATTTTGCATATTTAGACAAATTGTTTATCTTTGCAGAGTCTTTTTAAAGTGTCAGGAGTCTCTCACTTGAGTGGATGATCTCTTACACAAGATGGGAATTATGTTTCTGGGGTGTCAGCCTGACACTTCACTTCAAAGAGCATCTTCCACAGCAAAAATAGATCTTTATCTAGATTTGGTTCTAAGGTTTTCCATGAAGATTTCAATCATCTGTGACTGTTATGATACCCCCAGCAAGACTCCATATGAGAAAGATATGTGAAGTCTCTCTGGACCCAGCACCAACATCCTTTGTTTTTCAAATCTCAGTGCTGGGGTTTGCCAGAACAGACATCATTTGGTGGAGACAGCAACTATCCTTAAATCTGGGTCTCCCCCTTCTCCCTCCCTTTTCCAAAGTGCAAGGGGTGCAAGATACCAAAGACAGTAACAATCACATAAATGTAAAAGAGATGCTTTCCCTGATCAAGGCACTCAACCCTCTGAATCATCTTTGGTGCATAGAACCTCTTCCAAGTTGTTACAAAGTATACCACAGCCATGTGGTGCATCAGCAAGCAAGGGGGAACAAGGTTGTACCCCATTTGCAGCCTAGCCATGTTAGGTTGGGGTATAGCTTCACAGCACAATCACACTCTACAGGCATCCTACATTCAGTCAGAGCATACTGCGTGGCAGACAAGCTGAGCAGGACCAGGGTAAGTCCTTATGAAGGGAAACTACATCAGGGGATCTTCCAAGATTTAATCCTCAGATAAACCAGTTTGCCTCTACTTTGAACAATTAGTTGGCAAGATTCTGCTTCAAGACTCCATGCAAGAAGGCCTGGAAGACAGATGCATTTTCTTTTCCTTGGAAAGGAATGCTTCTGTATGCTTTCCATCCATTCCATTGAGGATTCAGAAGGAATCTCCCAAGATCATTGGGGTGACTCCCTTCTGACCCAAACAACCGTGGTTATCCCATTTTTTGGAAATGGCCAGAGGCAATTACCACAAGCTTCCTCACAGACTAGATCTACTCACACAAGAACAGAGGTGTTTGATACACCCAATCTCAGTCAACTTCAACCGACTGCCAGGATGGTAAGGTCTTTATTCTCTTTCAGCTCTTCTTTTCCGAGGATGTACAGAAGGTACTAAACAAGCCTGCTACAAGAAAATCATGTATTAGTAAATGGAAAAGATTTTCTTGTTGGTGCCAACATCATACCCAGCACCCATTCAGGGCTAATTGTTGTTTGGTTTTATAATATTTGTGTGAGTTACTATCCTATGACCTTTCTTACTCTTCCATCAAGATTAATTTTTCCACCATTTCAGTATGCCTGTCCATCTAGCCTCCACTTTCAATACATTCTCATTTCAAAACATTTTTGAAAGGGGTTTTGCATAAGATGCCTTCAAGGAAACCAGTAGCCCCTCTGTGGGATCTTAATTTTGTGTTAGAGAAGCTAACACTTGCTCTCTTTGAACCAGCTAATCTGGCTGACTTGAACTTTTTAACATGGAAAATTGTCTTTCTAATTGTTCTGACCTCTGCAAGAAGAGTATCTGAGTTGCAAGCCTTCATGGTGAGTCAAACTCATCTCATTTTCCATAGGGACAGAGCTTCTTTGAGAAATAATCCTTTTATGCCTAAAGTGGTATCTGAGTTTATTTTAAGCCAAAGTATCCATTTCCCTGATTCTCTTTCCTGAACCTAAACATGAGGTAGAAAGGATACTCCATACCCTGGAAGTCTACAGACAACTCAGGCACTATCTTAACAGAACTAAATATTTCATAGGATCATATGAAGTTACTAGGCTATTGACCCTGAAGCCCTTAAAAGCCTAGCCAAGAATTTAGTCCATGTTCCAAGTCAGTATCCTATGCCACTGTCCAGCAGGGACACAGGTAGAATCCCAGGGGAGTATTTTCTGTTCCCCATCCAGTTATCCAGGTTGTGCTTAAAAAGGTTTACTGAGGTACTCTGCTTTATGTGGAGAGGGAGTCTATTCCACAAAAGGGGGAGTCTCTGGGACACAAATCTGGCTTGCCAATGAGTCCTATGATGTCACAGACCAGGTTGAGGTCATGCTTGCAGGTTACTTGTGTGAAGCTTTACTTGTGGATATGCAGCAGTCCCATCAGGGTGGGGTCTGAGATTGCTTTGTATGCCAGACAGAGATCACCTCTGAGGAATCTGTAGGAGACTGAGTAGAGGGACAGGGATTTTAGCATATCTGTGTAGGGTAGATGTTTGAGGCCCTGGATTCTCTGGGTGAGGAACCTCTGTGGTCTCTCCAGCTCCTGCATGTGCTTTGTGAGGTACATGTCAAAAGAGGCATTACTCAATAATGGGTCTTATAAGGGAAGAATACAGGGATGTTATGAACACCTTGTCCCTGGATGAGATATCCTTACTAATGAGGTGGGCCATGTAGAAAGCTTTCCATACAATGGAGGCAATATGGTGGTCAAAAGTCAGTTAGTTATTAACCTGCGTGCCCAAGTCTCTCACGACTGATTGAGTACCTAGTACCTTATTATCAATGTGATCATTTGTGTGGATGTCACTCTCCCCAAAAGGGATGATGATGCATTTTTTGGCCTTTAGTTTAAGGTCATGTTTCTGGCACCAGTCATTTTTTTGGGTTAAGACCCTCTTGCAGGATGGCCACATCACTAGGGGAATTGATAACAGCACCCACCTTGCAGTCACCTGCAAACTTGGTCAGCCATAGCCCACTAGATTTTGCCTGCACCTCTGAGAAGTATATCCCAAACAGCAGAGGCCCCAAGACTGATCCCTGGGGTACACCACTTGTTATGGGTCTACTACTTGAGGTGGCTTCCCCTGTTTTGACAAGGTGTGTTCTATCAGTGAGCCAGTTTGCTACCCATCTGGTAACATATGGATTGATGCCTAGTTGAGAGAGTTTATCTATTATACCTGAGTAGAGAATAGTATCGAAGGCTTTGGCCAGGTCAAGGTAGGCGGTGTACATCATCTTCCCCTCGTCTATGGCCTTGGTGACTGTCTCAAAGAAGTTGACCAGATTTAAAAGGCATGACCTCCCCTTGACAAAACTAAACTGTGTGGGATCAAGTATCTGAAGGTTGCCAATGTCCTTGTTAATGAGGTCCATGATAATCCTCTCCATGGCCTTGCAGATCAGGCTAGTTGGGCTGATGGGTCTATAACTTCCTGGATCGGTGGATGCTCCACCTTTGTGTAGAAGGATGACAGTAGCTGTCCTCCACTCAGATGGGATGAAGCCAGTACTCAGGCTTTAGTTGAATATTGTGCCTAATGGTGCTGCAAGTTCCTGCCTGAGTTCATGTAGGATGCAGCCTGGAATGTTATCATGTCCAAGATCTTCAGATCAATTGTTCATTTTTTGTTAAGGTAAGAAGAAGGGAAAATCTGCGTCAAAACACACTATTTCAAAATGGTTGACTAAGGTTATTATCTTTTGTTTATATTCACCACAACAAAACTATTCCAGGCAGGGTCAAGGTCCACACTACCAGGGTCTTGGTTTTGGAAAGGGTTGGATTCTACAAGTATTCTGGAAGCTGCAACTTGGTCCTCTGCACATACTTTTACAAAGCATTATAACCTTGATTCCTTATCTAGGTCTAGATCAGGCTTTGCAGGGACCATTTTCCAGGGGCTCCTGAACTCTTCTCGTTCTACCTCCCAAATGTAGTAAGCTAGTGTAATCTACCCATATAGCTAAGGCTACTGCAGCAGTGATCATTCAAACATCTACTGTTATGGTATGGTGATTTAAATCTTATTAATCTGGCAGCTCCTTGGGACTTCCAATCTTTGAAGTACAGTCATCTAATTTTCCAGCTATCAGTATGATCAAATACGGAATGAAAAAGTATAGGTTCATAGGTTCATAGATAGGTACTAGGTTATCTGCCAGAAGGCATTTATAAGCCTAGCCAGAATGTGTTGGCTTTCGCCAACCCCTTAGATTTGTTCCCTGTGCCTATGTCCAGCAGAGCCATTGAAGTGATCCCTGGGGTAAACTTTGTGTTTACCATCCACTCGTCAAGGTTTGTCTTGAAGAGGGTTAGCGAGGAGCTCTGCCTAATGTAGATTGGAATCTTGTTCCAGAGCATGGGAAGTCTTTGGGACAGGAATCCATCCCTCCAGCATGTCCTATTTATTGTTGTGGTGAGGTTTAGATCCCTGGAGCATGTGGCTCGAGGGGATATGATTTTCTTTAGGTGGAGCATGTCCATCAATTCTGGGTTGGACATGGCCTTGTATGTCAGGCAGAGATCACCTCTGAGTAGGCAGTATGCAACTGAGTACAGCTGGAGTTTCTTCAGTCGAACTGCATAGGGCATATGCTTTTGACCAGTCATCCTCTGGGTGAGGTACTTCTGTGGTCTTTACAGTTGTTGCAGGTGTCTTGTAAGGTACATCCCAAATGGGGCATTGTACTCTGTGATGGGTCTGATGAGTGATGTGTAGCGGGGTCCAATGACCTCTTTCGATCTGGATGCAAACCCTTTTGTGATTAGGTGGCCACATAGAAGGATTTTCTAACCACTATGACAATGTGATTATCAAAGGAGATGTTACTATCTACTTGGGTCCCCAGATCCCTTATTACGTCTTCAGTATTTAGGGGGCTACCGCCTATGTGGTAGTTTGTGGGTACTTTGTTTTTTCCAAAGGGGATGACTATGCACTTTTTGGCATTTAGCTTGAGGCCATGGTTTTGACACCAGGTCTCTGTCTCAGTGAGACCCTTTTGGTGGATGTCTGTGTCAGCTGGAGAGTCAATTATAGCCTCTAGTTTGCAGTCCTCTGCAAACTTGGTCAGCCATAGTCCTCCTGTGCTTGCCTGTACCTCTGAGAAGTATATGTCGAACAGGAGGGGTCCAAGGACTGAGCCCTGGGGAACACCACTTGTAACCGGTTTAGAGTCAGACCTAGTTTCCACAACTCTCCATGAGCCAGTTGGCAACCCATCTCATGACGTAGGGGTTTATGTTCAGGCTGGTGAGCTTGTCAATAATGCCTGAGTGGAGAATGGTGTCAAAAGCCTTTGGGAGGTCTAGGTAGGCTGTGTGGATCACCTTCCCTTGTCTATAGCCTTGGTAACTGTCTCAAAGAAGTCCACCAGGTTTAGGAGGCCTGATCTGCCCTTAACAAATCTGAACTAGGTAGGGTCCAGTGTTTGGAGGTTCCCGATGTCTCTGTTATTGAGATCCATGATGATGCGTTCCATAGCTTTGCAGACCAAGCTAGTCAGGCTTACAGGCTGATAGTTCCCGGGTTCCTTTGTGGAGCAGAATAACCGTTGCTGTGCACCACTCTGTGGGCATGTAGCCTGTGGAGAGGCTGAGTTTAAACAGTGTGTTTAGGTGAGGGGTTAGTTCATCTTTGAGCTCATGTAGGATGCAGCCTGGGACACCATCCAGTCCCATTGATGCTGTGTTTTTGGCTTTGGAGAGGGCTGTTTTAACCTGAGTGTCTGTGATTTCAGGGGCACTACATTCTTCTGGTATAGTTATGGGCCTTTTTGGGGGTGAGGGGGGGGTGAAGTTTGCACTGAACCTGTCTGCCAGGATGTTGGCCATATCGGTCGGTTCAGTGTATTTTGTGCCATTCTGCACTAACTCCGAGCAGATCTGGGAATTGCCACTTAGATTCTTGACATAGCTAAAGAATGCCTTGTGGTTATCTTTGCAGTCCATGGCAATTTTTCTTTCAAAGCTAGCCTTGGATGATTTTATGAGGAACGTAGTTTCTTGCTTATACTGATCAGGGATGTCTTCCCTTCTTGGGATTTTACTCTTTTCTGTACTAGTTTTTCCCTTCTGTTGTATAGCTTGCTTATGGCAGGGGTCCACCAGACTGGTTTCCTTTTCTTGCAGGAGTGAGTCTTGGTTTTGTTTGGGATAGCACAATCCATGCATTCTTGTAGGTGCCCATAGAGTGCATTAGTGAATGATTTTGCAGCTTGGACAGTGTAATCCTTTAGTATGGGGGCTTTGAAACTTCCCACCTCAGTCTTAAGTAACGTGAAGTTTGCTTTTGAAATGTTTTTCACAGTGGTTTCTTTGACTGGGGGTGGTGGCAGAATGTGGATATCCAGAGTAATTAGTTTATGGTCAGATCTAACCAGCGAGGGGTTGACCTCTGGTGTGGTACACCAGTCGCCCATGTTGGTGATGACCAGGTCCAATATGTTGTCACCTCTGGTGGGGGTGTTGACCAGTTGATCCAGGGCATTTGAGTTTACAAATTCTAGGAAATGTTGGGCAAGGGAGTTTGTACTTGAGTAGTTCTCCCAGTTAATGTTTGGGTAATTGAAATCACCCAATATCAGGGTGTTTGGTAGGACCTTTATGTTTCCCCAGTGTTTCCAGGAATGCAGAGTGGGGGTCCTGGGATACGGTGGATGATCTGTAGCAAGCTATAATTTGAATAGCAGTTTTGCCCATTGTTAGTTGCATGTGGATGATCTCTGAGGCATCGTGCTGTGCCACTAACCTGGAGGTGTTGGTATCCTTGATGAATATAGATACTCCCTCACCTTTTGTATTTTGATCCAGGTTTTGTGGCCGAAATGTATGGTATGAGTTGTAGCCTGGTAGTGCTGGGGTGTTCTCAGGAGCCTTAAACCAGGTATCTGTTACTGCACATATATCAATTTTCTCCATACTGAGGAGTGTCTCGGGTGTGTACATTTTGAGGTTTAGACTTCTGGCATTGAGTAGCATTGCCCTCAGTTTTTTTATTACTTGTGCTCTTTACGTCTGTAGGTTTGCCTTTTGAGCCTTGCCTAAAAAAAGGCACTATGGGGGTGGCAAGAGCCATGGCCAGTATTTGAAAGCCTAAGGGTGACAGGTGCAAGCTGTCTCTAGCAAAGCAGCGTAGCTTGTCAAGCATGTCATCCCAGGCTGACAGACACTGGATCCCCTTTGAATGACACCAGAAGCTTAGCCAATTGTTGAAATTGATAATTTTTTTCTTTATACCGTGGTATCATTCTTGGTGAGGGCAGAATGCTACTCAGGGTCAGGGTCATACTGGCCTGGGCTACATGATCAGAGAGCTCCTCTATGTCTATTTTCATGTAGTCCAGGGAGGTATGGCTCAGGTCATTCACACCAACATGGACAATGGCAGAGTCATATTTGTACTTGTTCTGGAGTGACCTGAGTGCTTGTGTTATGTGGTGGATCCTGGCACCCGACAGGCAGCTAACAGTAACCTTCAACTTGTTCAGCCTAGTGAGTGGGACATCAGTGTGCCTGACTATAGAGTCACCTGTTACTAGTGTGTTGGGCATGTTATTTTGCCTTAAGGGCTGTGATTGCGTGGCACACTGGTTTTGTGAAGTATGTGTTTCATGGTTTGTGTTGGGAGGTGGAGGTTGCTTGGATGTCTGCTTTGGAGGTCTCTGTTGTTTTTGCAGATTTTTATTTAGAGCCTCTGAGTATGTTTTCATGTATTTATGTGTGTTTTTTGCTGGTTTCTTAGGTCTATGTGAGACCGGTGGTGTGATGCAACTAATTCCCTTCTCCTCTTGACTGCCTGGTCCTGTCTTGGGTTGAGAGAGCTTAGCCTCCAGTTTGGCTGTATAATTGCATCTTTCGCATGCATTAGTGTTTGGTGGAAGGAGGAGAGGGTTGTCTGTGTACATGAGGCAATTGTAATATTGCCTCAAAATGCCCAGATTCACCAGTTGGACTGGAGAGTACACCTGAAACTGTGCTTTGGACATGCCTGGATAGGTACAGTGAACTGTTTTACTGATTGGCTGGTACGGTCGAATAGAGAGCCTTATGCTTCTCTACAGTATAGGGGGGTCTAGTGCTAAGGTTTATTAGTGTTTGCTATGAGTTTTGAGCAAGTGCCGAGATGAGACGTCAATGGTTTGAGTGCTTGAGTTGAAAGTTTGTCTAGTTCCAAGGGAAAGATTGAAAAGTAGACTTTGTGGAGCCGGGAATAGTTATACCCTAGCTAACTGGCGCTGCCTGGTGCGCAAAACCACTCAAGTGCGGGTTTTATAGCAGGGAAATGAAAGAGATAGAAATTAGCCCAAAATGGCCAATAAACTACTAATTTCTGGGCTGAAACCACTCCTCCAGGGACAGATAGGCTGTTCAAAGCTCCCTCTCTCACAGTGAACAGAGAAACTTCCTTCTATCCAAGTAAGGTATGGGCAAACACAGAAACTTGTAACACAGCCCTGAATTCAACACTAACCTGAAAAATGGGCTATACTAACAACATTGAAAACTTCCTTGACAACTTTGGACTCGTCAACTTTTGACTAAAAGCAATGATTTGGAAGTTTTATTTGATTTATTTATTTCATTTGTTTACCGGGTAATGTCCAACCAGGCATGAGGCCCATTTTCAGCAGAGGCCCAAGTAGAAAAGCTGCATATATACATATACATAGCTACTATATGTTAACAGTCTTGAACAATAAAGATGTACATATATATATGTTACTAACATTGAACATAGAAAAAAATCAGTATAGTAATAACTAAATAGCTGCAATTCACAAATTACCTTAAATGGAACAGTTTGAGAAGAATATTTACAGTATGTGTGGTGTTGGTAATTCAACCTTGACAATGTACCGCACCCACAGACTCAAAAAACATGTTTAAAACATCATGGCATGATGTTTCCTACACTTTAACAGCACTCTGGGATTATTTACAGAATTTTAAATATTTTTATATGTAATTCCAGACTCTGACCACCTGGAGGCTGGCATATTGACGTGGTTTGGATAAATCAGATTACCATCCAGTATCCAGGAAAGCATTGTTTGGCTCAAAAATGTTACATCATGCAGGCCTCCGTTTGCCTAAAGTTCCTGTCATTTCATAGATGTTGCATGCGTACAAAGTACTGAGTAAAATAGAACAGTGTAAGTAACATTCCCTGCTGCTGGATGACTACTTAAAACAGAAACAGTGCAAATGCCACAGAACACACTGAAAGTGCTGTTTACTGCTGCTTTTTTTTCTAATTTAGTTTAAATGGCACTAATTTGTGAGACAATGAATTCCAGTCCATTTACTTCTCCCCTCCCCCATAACACTTAGCTTCCCTAGCTGTCAAAGTCCTGAGGGTAATTTGACCTGGTAATTCCATTGATGGGCAGATCTCAGCAGGGTGCTTGACTCATGTAATTTAATCTTTGCTCTAGCATTTCCTTTGTTAGAGGGGACATTGTTTTGCTGCACTATAGCCATGGCCTTACTTGACTGCAATCACATCCAGTAAAGTCTTGCACCAAGGAGCTAAAGAATAAAACATTTATACTATTAACCAGTTTAGATCTTTATTAATTTAAGTGTTAAGGTATCACTTCATGCTTCCACCTTGTTAAAAATTGAGATTTACATGTGCAAAGTGTATTGGTATGCAGTGTTTGCCTTCATATGTTTTTACTCCACTGGTTGGTTTGCAAAAAAAACCTTTTGCAGTGTCCCTGGATGTGTCTTTGTACATACAAACCACATTGTTATATTTTCCCCTTCCTTTTTCTTGTGTCCAGAAGTCACTTATAACAAAGTAAATTTTTTAATGATATTTTTTTTAAATAAAGGACATCAAGGTTAACTTACCTTGAATCAGATAATGGATGCCACTGCAACGAATCACTGTTGAAATATTTGTGCATGGACAAAATCCCTTACTAAATCTATTTCCCAGCCTCCAGTTCAATTGGTGCTATGGCTTTAATATACTGGTGTGTTTGCTCATGCCTTCCAAATATCTCCACCATTACATACCACTTTTGCAGTGTAGTAACCACCCAACATGCCCATACATCTTTAGCCATCAATATGCAGCTACTCCTGTTTATGTGAGTATGTGAATTCATTTTCAGGCTTAAGGTGTGGAAGTTGCACTGAATAATTCTAGGTGCTTGTTCTGGTTTCACATGGTGCTTGCTTAGAGCTACTCTCATGTTAAGCCACTATGAATATGTTGCACTGCCACCTCTGATACCAGGGTAATGTTTTAATCTTTCTATTCCCGCACTGCACACTATCAGTATCTGGTGCAAATACAACAGAGAAGTATGCAAGCGATACACCACCTAAGCATCAGTTGCCGTGCAGAATGTACAAGTATGCATACCAAATTTATGTGTTTCCAAACATCGGTGTTACTACACTACTACTGAATAAAATGAACAGCACTCAGGCTGGGGGAAGGACAAGGGAGCCATGGCATCACAGAATGGGTGGGTCTTATTATTTTAGTTAGAATCAGATGACGGCTCTGGTGATGTCACTTCGGGGGAGGGAACTGATTTAAAAAAAAAAAAAAAAAAAAAAAGTACCTGTACTGCCTGGCCTCGATGATGTCAGTAATTGGGCGACTCCGCAAGCTTTATTCAAACATGAGAGAATCATTTTGTAAGTGAAACCATCATAGTATGAGAAGGTAGGCTTCTCTTAACAGAAGTAAGGGGAATTATAAAAATTGTAAATGCTTTATTGTTGTTGCTTTACAGAGGACAGTGTAAATAGGGAGGAAAAGGGCCGTGAAGTTGAGGAATACATTAGAGAAACCTGTTGTACTACTTTAAGGGATGCAAAGCTCTATGGGACTACTGAAAAGTTTGAAATCTGCGCAAAAAAAGTTTACTAAAATAATATACTTTATATCCAATCTGTCTTAACCTAGTTACTTCACAGTATGGATGCTTTAGAAGGAAACTCATTTTAGCCTATTCAGCATTTAGGAATAATTACAGGCAGCTTTCAATTACACTAACTCATAAACATAATTTAAAGTTTCAAATTCAGCTGCATAAGTCAAAGTTGAGGTTCCTAACACAATGCATCACTTTATTGTAGAATAAATTACCACAAAAAATATGTAGATGTTCGTTGTAGTCAATGTGGCAGTACTAAGTCTTGGAACTTCCTAGTGTGAAAGCTCATGGCTGGCCCAAATACCAGAGGCTTTCATCATCCCCCAGCTAGTGGATGTCCTTGCTGGCTGGTGTCAGGACCTGAGTGGTATAAATAGTCATCAGCCAGCACCATCTTCAGTTCTTTCTTGCCATGTCAGTCCGATGCACAAGAATGTGTGTGAGAGCATTGTCAGTCCTTTGGTTGGCTTGTAACCAGAAGATTCAGATAAAGTGGAAATTATGTTTATCTTTAATTGTATTTATCTGTTTAATTTTTAATGTTTAAAAAAGTCAATAATTGTCTCTCAAGAAGGAATCATATCCCTCACAAAGGCTTCTATTCTTATTATTTGTTCCTCTTAAGAGCCCAAGCATGACTTGGAGAACTACCTATTTTATGCTAGATTTAATAACAGAACCATCAAGTGTATACATGAATCCCTCAGTCAGTACTTAGAGTCAGGTAGTACTCACCCTTCTCACACATTTTCAACTTCTCAAATTGTCACCCCAAAGAAACATAAGGAGAAGGATGCGCATGAGACTGGCAATATCTCTGAGGCTGCCATGACTGTGACCCAGTCCAAGTCCTCACAAGCTGATACCACACCAACATTGGCTGAGTTGAAGCTACTCAGCAGGCAATGGCTTCCAACATCTGGACACTGGTGACCAAAGATGCGCGCGGCATCCCCTTGCTTACTGTTGGGAGGAAATCCCTGAGAGACAGATTGAGATCACAGTCACCTGCCAATGACCCAAGGCCTTCTCATCTGCCCCAAGTCCAAAATGCCTGAATCAAAGGGCATATAGGTTTACTCTAGCTGACAATCTCTGGATTCCCTGACACCTCTGCTCAGTCTCTCCACAAGACCTAAGTCAGGCTGGCACAAGAGTTCATGGATTTCACAAAGTCTAGGCAACCTACCCTGGAAAGGAAATGTGTGTCAGGAATCTCCTCTGGGAAAAGAAGTGGTGTCGCCTGAGTCTAACAAGAACCTATATAAGAATTCAGTGGTAGACTCAGTTGTAGTGTCTCTGGAGTCCACCAAAAGATCAACTGGGCTTGCTGCCAAAAAACATATTCCAAATGATAAGGACAATAGATTATTAGGCTGATTTGGTAAAAGACCTACACATTAGCTACCCTGGCCATGAGACTCTGAACTGCCAGTTCCCTATGATCAAATACCTTGAGTATATACAGGAACAAATTAAACCCAAGACAGAGTGGATACAAGCCAATACCCCCCAGAAGGACATCCAGGAATTGTGCAATGCAGGCCTCCAGGTATTTAAACATTAAAATGTAGCTATGATGCAATGGATGCATCATGCAGGGTGGCTGCTATAGGGTCCAGCATAAGTAGGCATGCTTGGCTGAGAACACAACCTGTCAGACCATGTCAAAGCTGAGCTTCTTAATGCCCCACTAAACAAGAAGTTTCTATTTAGGTCTTCAGCTGAGAAAGTGTTACAGAGATATTGGACCAGAAATGGAAACAAATGAAGTCAGTAAAGCAATTCCACATTTCCCCCCTACTCCCAGATACAACAGAAACTACCCTAGGAAGCCCTTGTCTTCCAAGCCAGGAAAAAATCAAAAGAGGAAAAGGCCCAGACACCTGAGAAAAATAGCAAACCAATACTCTAGACTTAGAGGGCATCAAAGGACTTAGCCCCTGGTAGGGAGTGGTTGTGAGTATGCTCAGCAGTTCCCTCTCCTACTCCCAAACCCCACCCCAACCCCAAAGCGCCAGGTCCCTATCGATCTGGGAGGAAAGATCTCCTCCTTTCTCAGTTATTGGAAACAGATCACACGGAATGAATATGTACTGAAGATCAAAAGAAAAGTTTACTCCCTGTAGTTTTGGAAAACTCTACCCTTCCGAGACATTCTCAGCACATAAACCTAAAAGAAATGATGGCAGTATTTCTGCCCTAGAAAGCATTCAAAGAAAAGTTGGCACCAGGAGCAATAAAAATACTGGCAGACAATACAACAGTAATGTGGTATTATCAACAAGTGGTGTGTGTGGAGGGGGGCACTCATTCCTACCACCTCTGCAGATTAGTAAAGGAATATGGCAGGTAGCTTAACAATTCCGTCCAACTCCTATAGAATTGTACATCACAGGATAAGACAGCCTTCTGGTAGTCTGAGTAGATCTCTCATAGACTCCAATGAATGGATACTGAAAAGAGAAGTATTTTTAGACTTGACACTTAGACTTGGTCTGTGTCAGGGGACATACCTTTTTGCTTCCTCAATAAACAGGCAAATCAGCTATTTCTGTTCAAGAATCCTCGAGACAGAGGTGTGGAGAACATTCAGATGAAAAGGCCTCTTTCTTTATGCCTTTCCTCCAATACCGCTTATCCCCTGGGTATTGCAGAAAGTGAGGAAGGTCAGGCCAAGGATGAGACTAATTGCTGCTTACTAGCCAAAGCAACAGTGGCTCTACCTCCTCCTCCTCGCCCTCAATCAAGGAAGAATCACTATAGTATCCTGCTCCATCGACCTTTTAGCTCAGAATATGGGATCTATCATCCAATCCAAATGGAGGACACTCAGTCTGACAGCTTGGATAGTTGGTTATTGATCCCATCTATGCCATTTTTTCTCTGGACATACTTTGAATCTTGAAAGAAGCTTGAAAACCTAGCAGCAGAAAACCCTATTTAGCAAAATGGAAAAGGTTTTCTGTCTGGTGTGAGGCAAAAGATTTTCTACCCACCAAAGCAAGGTTAGAACAGCTACTAGAATACCTCTCACGCCTGTATAAAGAAGAATCCTGTTACTCTAGTGTAAATGTGCATATATCAACTGTATCTGCCTACCTACCCATGTCCCTACCTGCTTATAGCCATCCTCATACAAACAGTTTCTAAAAGGAATCTTACACCTCAGGCCCCAGGTGAGAGCCTGTATCCCTCCTGGGACTTAAACTATGTACTAAAAAACGAACACACCCACCCCCAATTTGAGCCAGCAGTTTCAGCCCGCTCAAATGACTTACTTGGAAAACTGCCTGTTGCTGGCACACACCTCAGCCAGGTGTATATCTGAGCTGCAAGCCCTTATGTGTAAGGAATCTGTTCTCATTTTTCACAGGGCCAGAACAACCTTGCACTTGCTCAGTACTGCTACGAGGTTTGCCACTGCCTGAGGATTAGCAAGTTAATGTATTTCTTTTTTTTTTAAATTGTGCACAGCTAAAGACAAGGGCAATTTAATTAAACAGATAACCAAGGAAAGTTAATAATAATACCTACATATGTTCACTTAAAATAAAAAGTCATTAAGTAGTGTAGGGGGAGATTGGCTACTTAATTCAGATGGGGAAAAAAGTATTAGAACCTCATGGAAGAAGTTTTTTTTTACCAAAACGATACGTTTTTAGCTTATTGTCTCTGTTAGCAACAATCGTAATAACTACGACAGTCAAAACACTAAAGTGCAGCAGTGGCTTTATTGAGCGGTCCTTTTCATGAATATATAAACTGAGAGCAGATCATAAACAGTGCATGTCTTATTTCAGTTGACATAAGTTGTGTTATGCCTTTTAGCTTCACTTGGCTGGGAGGGGGAGTGGTAATTGAGAGATGTGCAGGTGCAGCCTGTTTGGCATGGTCTTACATAAGATATTAAGAAATAGAAGGAGACATTATCAGACAAGATAAGAGGGGACAAGCTTATTTGATGAAAAAGTAAATATTTGAAATAAAAAGAAAAAGGATAGCAGAAGTAGAAATAAAATACAAAAAACAATATAAGCAATATTATAGCAAACAATGTCTTTGACTAAGCAGTACTACAATCTAGCAAAATGATGAGCTATCTAACATAATTCACAACTGAGTGTTGCACTAGAATATTGATCACAGTTAATGTTTGTTGCTATGTACAGAACAGACAAATAGCTGGCTTTGAAATGGACTTAATCCTCTGCTTCTCAGTTCTGGAAACACTAATGCACTTCATCTGAAAGAGATGTGCCTACCTAATTAATACACTCATTGATCTGTTTGTTATTCCTTAAAGCGAACAACGTGGCAGACTTACAGTATAAAATGTACTAAAAAGTACTTACTTGTTTGCAGAAAAGGTATGTAGCTGCTGAAAACAGACTAGGAAAATGGCAGGAGATTTAGGAGTTATCCACATTTTCAGTCATAAAAGTACAACTGGCTTTCTGGAAAGAACTGGATTTCAGCTGATGAGGAGGGGGTAGGTGATATAACTTTATTTATGGACTGAATAAAAAAACAATGTCTCTAGATTGTTTAAGATGAGCTACAATTCCATTATTTATTAGTTAAACAGGAAAAATACAAATAAAGCATGAAATGAACATGCTTACAGTACTAGCATTATTATGCAAGAATGTAAGTGTTACCTCAATGTAATCTCCCATCACACAAACCAGGTTCATAGGTGTTTACCAGGCTAATGACCACAAGGGCCTTTTTAAGCCTAGCCATGCATTCCAAATCTCTGACAAGTTCTGATACCCTTGATAAGTGTAAGCATGGGCCTGGGAGATGAACAATTTGCAGGTTACCTGTCTGCATTAGAGACATAGGTGCTAAACCAGGGATGAATTTCTGGTTTCCCATCCATTTGTCCAAGTTGCACTTGAACTGGGTTAGGGAGGAACGCTGCTTCACATGGATGGGGAGCCTGTTCCATAGGCCGAGTAGTCTCTGTGATACATACCTATATCTCCAGCAGGTCCTATTTAAATCACATGCAAGGTTTAAGTCTTTAGAACGGGTAATTCTGGTATTGTTTGTTTTGTGAATATGCAGGAGGTCCATCAGAGTGGGGTCTGACAATGCCCTATATGCCAGGCATAGATCTCTCCTCAGAAATCCTGTAGAAGACAGAATACAGGGATAGGGCCTTGAGGCAGTCTGCATAGGATGTATCACTTACACCCTGTATTCTTTTAGTAAGGAACCTCTGTGAACATTCCAGTTGTTCCATAAGCCTGATTAGGTACAGACTAAAGGGGGCATTGTACTCGATGATAGGTCTTATGAATGCCGAATACAGTGGAACAATGACTTCCTTGGACTTAGATGCCATACCTTTGTTTATTAGTTGCACAACATAGAATGATTTCACGTGATGATCAAAGGCTAGATTGCTATCTAATGTGTCCCTATGTCCCTGACTATAGGGTCAGCTCTAAGGGGTGTGTTATCAATATGATAGTTAACAGGGATGGATGACTTCCCAAAGGATACTATTATGCAATTCTTGGCATTTAGTTTTTGTCCATGGCTCTGACACCAGTTATCTGTCTGTGTTCAGCCCCTCCTGGAGAACATTTGGATCAGTATGAGATTCAATGACAGCTACTAATTTGCAATCATCTGCAAATTTAGTCAGCCTGAGACCACTGACATTGGTCTTGACTTTTGAGAAGTAAATGCCAAAAAGGAATGATCTAAGGACTGATCTCTGAGGGACACCACTCGTGACTGGCCTCTTTGTAGAGGTGGACTCCCCAGTTCTAACTTCCTGGGTCCTGTCTGTGAGCCAGTAGGTTATCCACCAACTTTGTACCTAACCTCTTGAGTTTGTCAACAATACCTGAGTGAGGTATTGTGTCAAATGCTTTGGCCAGGTCAAGGTAGGCAGTGTGAATGATTTTGCCCTCAGCCATTGCTTTGCTGACCTTCTCGAAGAAGTTCACCAGGCTGAGTAGGCATGATCTGCCCTTGATGAAACCAAACTGGGTTGGGTCCAGTGTCTGGAGGTTTACTATATCTCTATTGATCATCTCCATTATAATTCTTTCCATGGCTTTACATATAAGACTAGCAAGACTTATGTGTCTGTAGTTTCCAGGGTCTGTAGATGGCCCACCATGGTCTGTAGATGGCCAGATTTAAGCTTTACAAGGTTTCTGTTTAGGATCTTATGAACTACGCAAGGGGCAGGTGACCAAGACCCCTCCACACAACTATAAAACTGTCAAATGATGGTTATTGAATGCTGCAGAGTATAAAAGGGTCTTAATTAAAATTGGTTATCAACGCCATGCTGGCCAATTGAACCACAAAGCAACAACTGCCATTTAGAGAAAACTACTGTGTATTCCAGAATAGGTCTCAGGGATTTACTGCATTTGCCCATTCCTGTTTTACTTCAAAGAAACATCCATATTCATTTCTTTCTTCCTCTGGGAAGAAGCATTTTTAGATGCATCACATAGTCTGCCTGGAGACCTGATGCTGATATAGACCAACAGCAATTTCTGTCTTCTGCCCTTTCTTAGTCAAAGTTATGTAGTGTGAGATCATATATGTAACATGGGGCGCATGCAGAACATCAAAAACGTTTTCTTGTTCCTAAAGCTGTGTTATAAAAGCAGACTAGTCTCAACATTAGACAGTAACTTCCTTTATAGAGTGTTTGAAAGATAGTATGCAGAGTCCTAGATTCTAAGTGCCTGAGAGAGCAGGTAAACAATATAGAGCCTTAGCAGATGGGATAGATTCCACCCTTCCCCTGGAAAGAATTTGGACTTCTGGACAGATTGGCAAAGAGAGCATATATCTCAGTTACTCTTTCTTAAATCGGTTAACTAGTATATGCAACCCCATTATCAGAATGTAATGATCCAGTAAGTGAATGATTCATTGCATTCCAAATGTCATACTAAAGAAAGAGATTGACTGACTGAAACTGTGCAAAAGATTATCATACTAATGTTTGCATAAAGTATCCATATGACTAGTTAAATGTTGCCATGCTGGGCTTCTTCTTCTTCTTCTTTCGGCTTTTCCTGGTTAGGGGTCGCCACAGCAGATCATCTGTCCGCTCATGATTGGCAGTGGAGTTTTACGATGTCGCATTGCTAGCCCGGCGCCCAACCTTCCACAGAAGGCACACACACACACTCACACCTAGGGCCAATTTAGAGTGTCCATGCATGTCTTTGAGATGTGGGAGGAAACCGGAGCACCCAGAGGAAACCCACGTGACCACAGGGAGTGCATGCAGACTCCGCACAGAAGGCACCCCAGCCGAGAATCGAACTAGAGAACCTCTTGCTGTGAGGTGGCAATGCTAACCGCTGCACCACCGTGGCCGCCCTGTTGCCATGCTGGGCTATATATCTAAAATAACAATTAGAAGGCATGACTGACTGAACACATACTTAAGTGTAGGGGATGTAACAGTGGAACTGATAGATGCCCCTGATAACTCTGACACTTTATTTAACAAACAGATTAGGAACTTCTTTTGCAGCTTTTCTCCCTAAATACACTCTGTAGGACCCTTCTCATTAGCCACCCTACCTATATCCATTCAAACTATACATTTTACAGAGATGGAAGCTGGGCATCCCTAGGGTAGATGAGATTCATTCCTACCTTAAAAACACGACTAACCCAACTATTCCACTTGTGGCAGGAGTCAGGTGGAAGGGAGCAGGCCAGCCTGCACACCTGTTGAAAAGCCTACCCTTCCCTGTTGCTAGGCACTTCACTAACTGTTGATATCTGCTTGGCTAGGGGAAGACCTTACATGCTACCACTTACACACAGACCTTCTCCAGCTCAGTGGACTGCATGCACTACTAGCAGCATAAGCTTGCCTGGCCTCTACTACAGATGACTGCCTACCAGAAGATGGTATCAGTGCAGTGGGACAAGCCAGCATTAGATACTGACACCCAGCTCCACCTAACTCAGCCTCTCAAGTGCCCATGCTTCTAATCAAACATGGGTCCTCTGGGCCATAGTCAGGGTTTATGACTTTATGCCATGGGGCTGGCTCTAACTTGATACTTCTTAACAAATTTGGTGACTAGGAAATACCATATTCTGAATAAGATGATGTTTAATTCACCCATTCTGCAGCAGTTCAGAAATGTTCATTTGTCACATAGCACATCCTATACGAACCAGTTGCAACAACAAGGGAGGCAAAAGGGGAGCCAGTCATGAAAAGCTCCTTGAGATAATACCATCAGAAAATCAGAAAACCCTTACAACTTACAAGGTCTCATTCCTTACACTTACCCTCAGTTCAAATAGGAGGAAATGTCATCAGGTTTAAAGGAGAATCACATCCAATTAGGATCAGACAGATGGATGTTAGATGCACTTTCAGAAGAATATACAACTGATTTTAGGAAAGGGCCTAAAATCAATGGGCACATATCAAACACAACCATTTAATAGACACAGTTAGCTTTAGATATGGGCATAGAACCTTTGATCAAAAATGAAGTTTCTGAGAAGTTCAGTGTCTTGAAAAGAGTAAGAGATTTTATGCATTTTTTTATTTCCAAGAAAAAGGGGTAGTGATGACTTTCAATAGACTTGCACCTTTTTAGCCAGAGTGTTCTGATAAAAAGAAGTTTCATCTGTTAACACCTCATAATCTTCCTTCAGTTTTCTTCTTTTTGGCAACATGAATTCTTGGATACTGACTGACTTTAAGCATGGAGGAAGCTTATATCCACATTTCCAGAAGGAATGAAGCCATGCCTCTCAATTTTTACTTCCAGATTTACAGACAAAGCAAAAATAATTTGAGAGAAGGCCTCAAATTAGGGATGGTTTTTAAGTGCTGTCTATATTAACTTAAAACTTCTCAGAATAATTTAAAATTTTAGAAACAATGGAGCAAAAGTCTGAGAATAAATTTGGGGTGTCTCACTAAAATCTGGACAGGGACAGCTGAAAGTTATGAAAGAAGCTCATAGGAAACAAGTACAGTACAAAATTGGGCATCATTACTTCCAGGTCAAAATCTACAAGTTGGCTGTAACTCAGCACCTGTAAAATTCATCAAATGTTTGGCCAATTATTTATACTCTTGAGGACTTAGTATCTATATTTTCTGTATTTATTTATTTACTTACTTATTTAAGTTTGTTAACTGGGTAGGTGAACAAGTCCATTGACCCTTTTTACACATAAATCTGGGACTTACAAAGTATAACAATGGTAAATACAAGTTTGACAGATACAGAGGTAAAATATTATAAGGAATAATCAGAATCAAGACAGTCAAATATGTAGGCTTATGACAATAATATATCCAAAAAACAAAATAAAATGAAAAAGCAAAATATTAAGTTTAGTAAATGCATACACCATCAAGAGCAGTATGGCACACTAGTAAACAAAATACCAATTGGATGCACTAATTAAAAGGAGAAGAAAATGAATATTAAGGTAAGGAGATAGGTGTATATGCATAGAGGGAAGAAAGATAAAAAATCTGAAGGAGAAAGTGTCAGAAGAGTAAGAGGGGCCAAATGGGTGCAAGACAAGTTTATGAAAGATATTAATGGTGTGGTACTTGAGATGGCTTCTTGAAGTGTTAGACAGTGAAAGGGTGAAGGGAGAGCGGGAGGGAATCTACCGACGTAGGGTATATGAAAATGAGGTAAGCATGGGTAAGTATGAGCAGGAGCAAAGATGAGGCTGGAGATGGAAGAGAAGCTGACGTTGAAGGCATTATTATACCAGGTGTATGCATTGCAAAGTGAGGTTAGATGAAGAGCATTAGGACTGAGCTATTATTTTATTTAACATTTTATTTTATTTATTTAACATTTGTTCAGACAATTCAAGGTTAAAGAATATCAGAAAATAGTTAATGTACTTTAAAGATGTCTAAGAAGCTTACAAAACATAAGGAAATAGAAATGAAAGAAGCGGAGATAAGGGAATAATTAAAAGGTGCACTTCTGCCTTGGGCTCTGTTGTAGAAATACTACTGAAGGCTTCTGCCTTCTCCACAAGTTAGAAAAGAAAAAGACTAACCTCGGGATTCACAAATGCCACATCAGTGATCACAGACAAGACTACTCCATTTACAGTGCATGCATGATGAGCGGCAATGCTGAACAGATACGCATGCTACCAAGCCCGTGTGTGCAACGAGGAGCCTCCCATCATTCCTGCAACACAGACCTTTGGATAGATCATGGTAAACCATCCCACATTCACTTTGAAGTACAAGCAACTGAAATAAATGATGATGCAGAACCCCCAACCCCCATAGTGTATGCTGGTGCATGTGCACAGTTGTAGAATGTTGATATAGTTACCAGCAACAAACATATATGAATATGCAATGGAAAGGAAAGTACCAGTAACGGCTGATGGTGAAATAGATTTTACACTATAGTAACAGAATCCACAGAGATGAACAATACAAAGTGCTAACAGATTTGCAAAACAAAACAGTTGTCAGAAAAGCAAAGCAAAGTAAAGAAGGTGTCAGTTTTGAAGAGTGTGAAATCTACACAGGAGAAGTGGGATGCAATAAAGTACCATGATGTAACAACCTGCACTAGTCTTGACAACATCATTGTCAGCAGTAGACTTGTACTATATCATGAATGTTGATAAAACAAGAATATACGTTATCTCAGGAGTCAATCCAGAAATTCTGTCCATATGCCAGTATGTCCACAGTTTAGTGTCAAGGGGAGCCACTGCTCCAGACAGAGAGCAAAGGGTCATAAAACAGAAGTATCTGGAAAATGTAGCACATATGCAGACAGAGAACAAAATAAAAATAGTCCTCAAGGAAATTGAACATGACTTTCAAACTTGAATGTTTCATAACAGCCAGAGTCAAAGGGGTCTTAATACACATATACCTGGGAAATGTAGTACTTCTGCAGGTGGCTAACAAAATTATAATCCTCAACAGAACTGAAGTCATAATGTCCAGACTTGAATGCTCCATAATAGTGCATTTGCAAGGGGAGCCTCTGCAGCAGTCAGAATGGAAGGGGTCATAAAACACACATATCTTGGAAATGTAGTACATGTGCAGACTATAAACAGAAATGTAATAGAGCAGACAACCCCCAACCAGTGTACTGACGCAGTAAGAATGACTGCATAAGTAAACTGAGCTATCAAAGACTTTGACTAATAGCAGCAGATGTACTTTCTTTCAAAATAGAAAATGAAGCAAAGCATAGCTTATTCACGTGACTGATTAGTGTTTGCTAAGGATTTTTCTTCATTTTTGCCCTAGGACCTGGGTGTATCAATTCTCAATGATTACTACTGGCCATTGTTATTGCTCATTGCCAGCCATTGTGCAATGTATTACCACAGAAAGATGACTTTGAACTACAGTCTTGGCATGTGTGCGGTGTGTTTGTGCATTTTTAGATCAATGCATAGTTCAGAAATTTGAGTATAGGGCAGATTGAGATGAAAAGGTGAGGCAAACAGAGGGTGAACACAAGGTGAACAAATATGGACTGAGTAGGTTGGAGAAGGAATAGGAGCCCATATCTCTAACTTCCTAGTTCAACATAACAGAAGAATCCAGAAATGTGTTAGGGAGTGCCAGCCTTTCCCACAAAATATACACAATCATGATTGGATTGTTTACTGTCAGGGGACTTGAACCCATGATAGTAAGTAAAGAGAAAAATACATAGATATAACCGGACCCCTACTTATGTCACTGATCTGCACTAGATCTGTGTTTTATTAAGGCATGTCATAGAAGCACTGGTAGAAAAGCTGACTGGAAAAAAGCAAGAGGATTGGAATGCATGCTAGCAAGATAACAATAATATACTTACCTTTGTTCAAACACCTGCCATTTTTCAAGGATATATTCTCCAGAACAGTGTAGTATTATCAAGGCATACCATGGAAGCACTCACAGAAAAGGTGACAGGAAAACACATTTCAGGGGAACAAAACATGATAGCAGGAAAAATATACCTGCATGTGTCTGAAGCCCTGTTTTGGCAAAGAAAGTCCCTTGAATGGGCCATTAACAAGTGAAGCCACAGAAGAACATATACTAAAGATTTCTGAATATACACATTTAAGTGTAATGTTAGAACAGTGTTGAAAACTGAAAACTGAACAGTGGAAAGAACATACCAATCACCAGGCAATCAAAACAAATTTGTCACGATACACATCACTGCATGAGCACAATCAGCCACTGAAGTTGTCACATACACATATCATGTTTACGTTATTTTATATTTGTATGGTATTTTATTAGTACACAATAAAGACTGTTCATAGGTCTGCAACAAGGAAGACCTCCATGAATTTGAACCCCTATCAGGCTACTTAATACTCTCTAGTCTGTTACATTATCAAGTAAAGCCACAGAAGAAATTATAGTGAAGGGGATCAGAAGACACACAGTTACAATACTCTGGAAAACTGAAAAATGAGCAGTGGTAACAAATTTAACAACCATGGGATCAAAACCCAAACCCTGCTGTATTAACAATGTACACATCAAAGACAACTTGTATAATTATGTTTCTCCTTATTCCATATATGCACTGAAAGTACTTACTGCAATGAATGCTCCATAATAGTGCATTTGCAAGGGGAGCCTCTGCAGCAGTCAGAATGGAAGGGGTCATAAAACACACATATCTTGGAAATGTAGTACATGTGCAGACTATAAACAGAAATGTAATAGAACAGACAACCCCCAACCAGTGTACTGACACAGTAAGAATGACTGCATAAGTAAACTGAGCTATCAAAGACTTTGACTAATAGCAGCAAATGTACTTTCTTTCAAAATGGAAAATGAAGCAAAGCATAGCTTATTCACATGACTGATTAATGTTTGCTAAGGATTTTTCTTCATTTTTGCCCTAGGACCTGGGAGTATCAATTCTCAATGATTACTACTGGCCATTGTTATTGCTCATTGCCAGCCATTGTGCAATGTATTACCATAGAAAGATGACTTCGAACTACAGTCTTGGCATGTGTGCGGTGTGTTTGTGCATTTTTAGATCAATGCATAGTTCAGAAATTTGAGTATAGGGCAGATTGAGATGAAAAGATGAGGCAAACAGAGGGTGAACACAAGGTGAATAAATATGGACTGAGTAGGTTGGAGAAGGGATAGGAGCCCATATCTCTAACTTCCTAGCTCAACATAACAGAAGAATCCAGAAATGTGTTAGGGAGTGCCAGCCTTTCCCACAAAATATACACAATTATGATTGGATTGTTTACTGTCAGGGGACTTGAACCCATGATAGCAAGTAAAGAGAAAAATACATAGATGTAACCGGACCCCTACTTGTGTCACTGATCTGCACTAGATCTGTGTTTTATTAAGGCATGTCATAGAAGCACTGGTAGAAAAGCTGACTGGAAAAAAGCAAGAGAATTGGAATGCATGATAGCAAGATAACAATAATATACTTACCTTTGTTCAAACACCTGACATTTTTCAAGGATATATTCTCCAGAACAGTGTAATATTATCAAGGCATACCATCGAAGCACTCACAGAAAAGGTGACAGGAAAACACATTTCAGGGGAACAAAACATGATAGCAGGAAAAATATACCTGCATGTGTCTGAAGCCCTGTTTTGGCAAGGAAACTCCCTTGAATGGGTCATTAACAAGTGAAGCCACAGAAGAACATATACTGAAGATTTCTGAATATACACATTTAAGTGTAATGTTAGAACAGTGTTGAAAACTGAAAACTAAACAGTGGAAAGCAACATACCAATAACCAGGCAATCAAAACAAATTTGTCACTATACACATCACTGCATGAGCATAATCAGCCACTGAAGTTGTCACATACACATATCATGTTTACCTTATTTTATATTTGTATGGCATTTTATTAGTACACAATAAAGACTGTTCATAAGTCTGCAACAAGGAAGACCTCCATGAATTTGAACCCCTATCTGGCTACTTAATACTCTCTAGTCTGTTACATTATCAAGTGAAGCCACAGAAGAAATTATAGTGAAGGGGATCAGAAGACACACAGTTACAATACTCTGGAAAACTGAAAAATGAGCAGTGGTAACAAATTTAACAACCATGGGATCAAAACCCAAACCCTACTGTATTAACAATGTACACAACAAAGGCGACTTGTATAATTATGTTTCTCCTTATTCCATATATGCACTGTAAGTACTTACTGCAAGGAGCAGATTGCCACACTACTATGACTTAGACCTCAATGGATTTAAACTCCTGCCTACCTAGCTGGTATTCTATAAACCAGCACATTAGCAAGTGATACCACAGAGGAACTTATGATAAGGTTATAAGAAAACACATTTCACGGGAATGATGGAAAACTAAACAACAAACATTGCTAAACAACAATATAACAATCAGGATATCAAAACCCATTGGCTACTGAATTGACAATGTACACATCAATTATAATGTTACATCTATGTACTATGCTTACCTTTATTCCATACATGCATTGTAAATACTTACTGCAAGGTAAAGAGTGTTTGTCATACTGCTACAACTTAGACCTCAAATGATTTGAACTCATGCCTGTCTAACTGATACTCTATAGCCTAGCACATTAACAAATGATGCCACAGAGGAATGTATAAGGTAAGAAAACACATATTTCAATGGAATGTTAGAACACTGTAGAAGACTAAAAATTAGCATTGATAAACAGCATAAAACAATCAGGGGATCAACCCCCCAATGTATTAGCAACATACATATCACATTATAACTACCAAGAAACATGGAAGTTTTTTCAATGTAACTATTAATGTCACCTTATGTCAATATTGTCTGGTGTTGTGCATTGGTGGTCACCCCAGCTGCATGAAGAATGGTAAGATCTTTATGCATTTGAAGGATTTTTCTCAATTTATTTGCTATAGGATGAGAAATGTCATTCTCTATGCCTACACATGGGCAGTGAAGTTGCTCTTTGCCAACTGTCATGCAAATTATACAGTACATAGATGATTGTTTTTGATTTTTTAGCCTTTTTGACTATGTATGTGGAGTGATAATGTATTTATGATAGCAGTAAAGATTGGAAAGAGTATAGAGCAGAGAGGAAATAAACAGCAATCACATAGGATGACAAAAGGTGAAGAGTTAAGGATTGAGCATGATGAAGGAGGGTGAGGAATACTCTAGACAATGGTTAGGAACCCATAATCTTCACAATGATAGGGCACATAGCAATGCTTACTATGGACAGCCACTGAAGCTGTATGACAGGGGTCATTAGTAAGACATATGTATGTAATATGTAGCACATCTACAGATTTTCTATGAAACAGTGTTAAACAGCCATTCACTTAAATGCATTTTGGTTATGTGTGTGTTGTGTTTATTTTTGAACCAGGTAGGAGGCTGTATATTGGCATACAGAACTGAGATTAAAAGAAGAAGGGCAACTAGAGAAGCACTTCAATTGAGCTAAGAAGCATTGAGATGGATGGATTTGGATTAGCATCATAGCTATCAAAATTTTAACTCAACAACGACGGACAACGCCATACTTACAGTTTGGTTCAAAAGTGCTAAACTCCATGACAGAATGTACACAATGATGATATGCATGATTCATTTCAAAGTAGAGGAATGCATGATTAGCAAGACAAGATAATTACACCTGTACAGCTTTGAAACCATTCCTGTGTCATTCACTGTCTCCAAAATAGAGCATTGGCAGGGTATACTACAGAACTAGACACAGGGGAGGTGTAGTTCAGACACATATCCAGGTAATGGAACACAGAATAGAAATGAAATATAAATAAACCTGACTATATATGAACCCCTGCATGTGTTACCCATATCCCCTGAACCAAAGCTTTAGCCATGTATGTCACTGAGGCACGTATAGGAAAGGTGCTACAAAATAAAATAAAAAATTTCAGAGAAATGGCATAAAGTTGTATACTGTCAAGATAATATTGTATGAAAACATCCCACTCTCCGGGGAATAGAACACTGCACCCAGTGCACTGAAACAAACTCATCACATATTGAATATTTTGAGTCATAGAGGCCTTTACAGGAACATTATCAGCTTTAATACAGTTTACTACTGCTTAGTGATGTGCACCTGCACTAAACTCATTTATATGAATAATGGCAAGATCTTAGCACATTCAAAGGATTTTTCCCAGTTTTTACCATAGAACAGGAACTGTCATTTCCCTGTGGTTATGTATGAGCAGCTGCATTGTTCTCTGGCAACTGTCATGCGATGTATGAGCACAGAAATACAATTTTAATATCTAAGCCTTTTTGGGCATGTGTGTAAAGTGTTTATTTATTTATTTTTTCCCGATTAAAAGTTAGAAATGGGAGTATAGGACAGAGATGAAAAAGGGAAGCAAACAGAGGGTAGGACATAAGGTGAGCAAATGAGGAATGAGCAGCATGGAGCACACCTCACAATGTTTTACCTAAATAATTCCGTGTAATTGCAAATACATTTTAAATTATTGTCTGACTGAAATCATCACTGCTTTCTGATAAAGCTACACTTTTTTGTATAATGAAATGTAGGAGCCAGTAAAGCATACATTAATTACAAGTGTGTGAAGATGAGAGGTATGGGTCTGGGTATTTTGTAGGACAGCTGCTCTTCTGAATTTTTCTTTTCTGAGATGGAAAAGCAGGGGAAGGATGTCAGGGAAGTAAGAAGTAAGTAAGGGGGTGGTAGATCACATGGAAAGACAGATATGACTGACAGAGTGTGGGATAACACAATGAGGGAGGGGAATGCAATGATGGAGGAAAAAGACAAAGAGGGAAGCCAGTTGTGAGGGGAAGAATGTATAACATACAGGGGTAGGTATACACACAAGAGGGAGGGGAACACCAGGCTTGGGGATAGAGGTGGATGTTTGGAGATGCAGTTTATTCCAGCTTTGGCATAGTAGGAGACTACTCCTCACACAGGGAGCCATCACCACTAAGTCCTGCCACAGGACCTAGAGGCAGCACTAGGCAGGGATGCCACTGGAGCATGCTCTCTGTATAGTTGATTCAGGCATTGAACCTCCTGTCCCATATCTCTCCTATAAGCTCTGACAGTTCCTGACAGGTGACATCATTGTTACCTCTACTTGCACTGCTACTGGTGGGTACTAGTGCACCAGCCTCCACTGCAGAGTTACCTGATGTAGGTAGTGCAGGTAGCACAAGAGGTGTGGGACCCAAATGTGCTGAGTGCCTCTAGTGGTGGTGGTGTTGGTGGAGAGGCTGTTGCTGCTGCTGCCACCTGTGGTGGGATGACAAGTCATGCTGAAGTATTCATTCCAATTGTCTGTGATGCTGCATGCAATAGTTAAAAAAATGGACAAAAACTATATGGAAATAGAGGGTGGGGGTAAGAGAAATACAAAAATAATGAAGGTGCGTTCTTAATTATTTATTCATAATAATACAACACATCAAAGGAAAATAATATTTTATTTATAGGACCAGCCCAGTTAAAACTGGCCCATGACAACATTTTTTGAACTCACAGACATCCTATCAATCTCAGTGCAAAAGACTTAACATGCTGAACCACTTCTTCAGCTCTATGTGTATGTGTGTGTGTGTGTGTGTGTGTGTGTGTGTGTGTGTGTGGGGGGGGATACAGAATCAAAATAAAGAAAGCCAGTACTGATAGATGTTGCCCTGCTCTACAAATGTAATTTACCATTTTTATTGCTACCTCTCACTATGCAAACAAATACATATTTCTTAACAAAAGATATGGGGATGCCAATAGCATGGATAACAGCTTTAGCTAAACTATTCCAGGAAGCAGCCTTATACTGTGATCCAGTATAGCCCTCCTGCAGGAGCCTTTGTTTGTACTGCTTACAGAGGATCTCCAGAAAAATCTTGGACTCCTCCTTGCACCACCTTTGTGCTCTAAAAGGAGCACTACCCTCATCTTCTCCAGTCATACTTATCTTAGCCTCAAAAATCTCAAGAAAAAACGACAGGGAACTGGTGCCCAAATGACTTCTGATGTGCTTCAGCTTTGCACACTAATAGGCACCTTATTTGCATGATGGAAGGCAAAGTAATAAAATATAGGGATTGTACCATTGTGGTTTCAATGGCTCTTTAAGTGTGAAACATGACAGCCCTGTATCCTCGTGTTTGCTACTGAGAATAAATGTTCAACAGTGAATACTCCATCAGATGGTTAAAGATACATACAGGCACAGAGATTCCTGGATTTTGTAAACAAAAACTCCCTGGACCAGATTGTCAATATACGAACCAGGGGCTCAAATATACTCGATCTGGTCCTCACTAATATGGGAGTGCTGCATACCCCCTAGTGTAATGTCTTCTCTGGTAAGGTCAGACCACAAAACAGTCTCCTTTATAGTGAAATAAAACCCAGAACACGAACTAACTATGGCATGTTCAGGAACTACTCTAAGGCTAACTTCCTACTAAGTAATAATCTGTCAGAATTTCAAGCCCCCAAAAACCCTAAGAACACTGCTGCCTATGCAGAACTGTTCACTGGAACCCTGTACAAGCATGATAATGGGTCTATATTACATGATCGAACAGTGAAATGTTCGAACACATAATAATCGACCCCTAAATATCGAAACGTCAGAATGTCGAACAGTTCAATGGAGATCTCCGTACAGTGCAGACATGGAAGTTTTCCATTCTCTGCACTGTAGTGCAATCTTGGAGTTGGTATATTTAAGTAGCAGGGGGTGTGGGGGGTGCAAGGGGGCTTCCCCCCTGCTTAGAGCATTTTAATGGTTTGTTTGAGTGTTTTTTTTGCCATTCAACATAACGGCATTTCGATATTTAGGGGTCGATTATTACGTGTTTGAACATTTGACTGTTCAATCCTGTAATACAGACCCATAATAATAGTTGCATAGAGGCAGCTGTGCTCACCAAAAGGAAGTACAGAACTAACTCAGAAAACATGCCACCCTGGTGAAATCACATCAATAGGTTGTATAGTAGAAGGAAGAAAACCATGGCAAAAAATTAGAAAGGCAAGCACCCAGTAAGATAAAAACATTCTCATCAAACTAAACAAATAACTCATAGGACAAAAAAATTCTACCAAAGGCAAATGTGAGGTAAATTTGGCATCCCAGACCAAGGATAACCACAAGAGATTCTTCATATATGTCCACAACCTCAAAGCCATACATAATTGTGTGCAGAGCTCATTGTTAATGGAGCCATCTATACTGAGCAAGAAGATATAGCAAACCTACTGGCAGACAAATTCCGCTCTAACTTTACCCTCCCCCTCAACCTCCCCTCAGGAAATACCGTAAAATATAGCTCCCCCTACTATCACTAGGGAACAGGTCCTTAAGGTTCTCTCTAAGGCCAAGAACACTGCATCGATGGGCCCAGACAATATCCCAGCCTGCATTCTAAGTAGCATGAAACATGACCTATCAGGGCCTCTGGAATTGCTATTTAACTGCAGCCTCCAAACACATCTCATGAATGGAGAACAGCAACATTCATCCCTCTGCACAAAGGTGGGCTATCTATAGACCCTGGAAACTACAGCCCATAAGTCTCATTAATCTCATACGTGAAGCCATGGTTTTGTCAAGGGCAAGTCATGCCTACTCAGCTTGATGGACTTTGAGAAGGTTACCTAAAGCAATGAATGAGGGCAAAATGGTTCATATTGCTTACCTTGACCTGGCCAAGGCTTTTGACACAATACACCACCGGGCATTGTTGACAAACTCAAGACATTAGGTTTAAACTCTTATGTCATCCAGTGAATAGCCAGCTGGCTTACAGATAGGACCCAGGAAGATAGAATTGGGAAGTCTACCACTACAGAGAGGCCAGTCACAACTGGATTCCCTCAGGGATTGGTCCTAGGACTGCTCCTTTTTGGCATTTACTTCTCTGAAGTCAAGACCAATGCCAAAGGCCACTGACTGACTAAATTTGCAGATGATTGCAAATTAGAAGCTGCTGAAGAGAAAGGTATGTATCTCCCACCGACACTAATGTTCTCCATGAAGGGCTGACACAGAGAAATAACTTGTGTCAGAGCCATGGACTAAAACTAAATGCCAAGAAATGCATAATCCTATCCTTTGGGAAGTCATCCACCCCTGGTAACTATCATATTGACAACACACACCTAACAGTCAACCCATTAGTCAGTAACATGAGGACACACATAAACAATAATCTAGCTTTTGACCATCACGTGTCTACAGTACTGGGGAAATCATTCAATGTTGTTCAACTTATAAACAAAGGTATGGCATCTAGATTCAAGGAGGTCATTGTTTCACTGTGTTCAGCATTCATCAGACCTATCATTAAATATAATGCTCCATTTTGTATGTACCTAACTAGGTACATCTAACAACTGGAACGTCCATAGGAGGTTCCTCACTAAAAGAATACAGGTACTAAGTAACATGTCCTGTGTAGATCACCTGAAAGTCCTATCCCTGTATTCTGTCTCCTACAGGCTGTAATCGACCTTCTGCATATCTACAAAACAGACAGCACCAGAGTTACCTGTTCTAAAGACTTAAACCTTGCCTGTGATATAAATATGACCTGCTGGAGATACAGGTATGTATCCCAGAGACTAACCTTTCTCTGGAACAGGGTTTCCATCCATGTGAAGTAGGGTTTCTCCCTAACCCAATGCAAGTGTAAATTGGACAGTTGGATAGGGAAGAGGAAATTCATTCCTGGTTTAGCACCTATGTCACTAATGGACACAGGCAACCTGCAAATGGTTCATCTCCCAAGCCCCTGCTTGTAAATATTTCATCTCCCAAGCCTCTGCTTGCACTTATCAAGGGTACAAGAACTTGTCACAGATCTGGGATGCATAGCTAGGCTTAAAAATGCCCTTGTGGTTGTTAGCTGGTGTTCACACCTATTAACCTATAGCAAGATCGATGAACAGGGTACCAATTCATGTGAAACAGAGCAGCTCTATGACACTGTTCAAGAGCAACCTGGATGAGTGGATGGGGCACCATAAATTCTTACCAGGGATAGCACCCACAACTCTCCTAGACATGGGCAGTCATCACTAAATGCAATCCTGGGTATTGACTAGTACTTCTACGATATTACATTGGGTTGAAAAGACTAAGCTTGAAATGACCTCCAGGTCAATAGCCTAGTAATCTCCTATGATCCTATGAATGGTTTCAAGCTTTCATCTATACACTGTGGAGCACCACCTCCCACAATTATGAACAAATGAGCAACATATGGAGCATTTAATAACAGCTTACTAACTCTTACTAGGAAGATCACAGTAAGTTTACCATGTGTCATGCTATACTTAATGAATGTTCTTTGATGAACTCATGTTATTCCATGTAACTTACCATTGATATCATTTAAAGAAGTGCTAAGACTTGAATTTGTGTCGGACTCTTTCGATGTGAAAATGCAAGAAACATGGATCACAGACTGAGCACTGTGGAAGGACTAGCCACTGTATGGTGTAAAATATAGCTCTAGGTGATTCAGTCATGTTGACTAATGTCGCCAATTTGGCATGGGTATTTGTCAGTGATAAGTAGGCTTAGAACCTGGCTTACTCCGACCTACACCAAGGACCCATACTAATGCTGGGAGGGGTGTATGTACAGCTATTGGCCAGTGTGTGCCCACCATAAAGAGGGACATTGGTGAGAACGAAAGTTAGCAGTGGTTCCAAATTTTGAGATTTTATTGTAGCAGGTAGATAGTTTCAGAAGGTCAGATTTGTTTAGCTTAGTTAGAACTGGGAAAGCGTATAGTAAGGTGGAGAGTAGATGAGTACGAGAGATAGTGATTTGGGATTCCTGTGTGAGAAAGCTTTTGCAGCAGTAGAGTGAACCTAGTTTTTTATGAACTTTGGCAATTGTTAGTGCTATATGTTTGTCGAATTTTAAGTTTTCATCAATAGTTACACCTAGCAGCTTGGCTTGAGTTACTGGTGTGATAAGGATATTGTTGGAGGATGTTATTGAGAATGGTAAGGTGGGGGTGAAAATTTTGGATGGGTGGAAGATCATGAGTTGGGTCTTAGATGGGTTTAGTATGAGTTGGGAGGAATTTAGCCATTTTTATATAGTAGTGAAGGCTATTTAAGAGTGGTACGAGGGTAGTGTGACAGCGGTGAGGTCTGCAGTGGGAGTGACGGATGCATTTAAGGTGAAGGTGGGATTACATCAAGGATCAGCTCTGAGCCCTTTCTTATTTGCAATGGTGTTGGACAAGTTGACAGACAAGATCAGACATGAGTCCTTGTGGACTATGATGTTTGCAGATGACATTGTGATCTGTAGTGAGAGTAGGGAAGAGGTGGTGGAGACCCTGGAGAGATGGAGATATGCTCTAGAGAGAAGAGGAATGAAGGTCAGCAGGACTAAGAAAGAATATATGCGTGTGAATGAGAGGGAGGATAGAGGAATGGTGAGGATGCAAGGAGTAGAGGTGGCAAAGGTGGATGAGTTTAAATACTTGGGATCAATAGTTCAGAGTAATGGTGAGTGTGGAAGAGAGATGAAGAAGAGAGTACAGGCAGGATGGAGTGGGTGGAGAAGAGTGTCAGGAGTGATTTGTGACAGACGAGTACCAGTAAGAGTGAAAGGGAAGGTCTACAAGAGGGTAGTGAGACCAGCTATGTTATATGGATTGTAGATAGTGGCATTGACAAAAAGGCAGGAGTTAGAGCTGGATGTGGCAGAGTTAAAGATGTTAAGATTTGCACTGGGTGTGACAAGGGTGGACAGGATTAGGAATAAGTATATTAGAGGGTCAGCCAGGTTGGAAGGTTTGGAGATAAAGCCAGAGAAGAAGATTACATTGGTTTGGACATGTACTGAGGAGGGATGCTGAGTATATTGGGAAAAAAGATGCTAAGGATGAAGCTCTACCAGGTAACAGGAAAAGAGGAAGGCCTAAGATAAGGTTTATGGATGTGGTGAGAGAGGACATGCAGGTGGTTGGTGTGACAGAGCAAGATCAGAGGACAGGAAGAAATGGAAACAGATGATCTGCTGTGGCGACCCCTAACAGGAGCAACCGAAAGAAGATGATGATGATGATGATGATGAGTGAAGGCTTCCTGGGTACTAACTTGGAGTCATCAGCATTCTGTAATATATTAGTTTGTTGGGTAGCTGAGCAGAGGTTATTGCTAAAAATGGAAGATAGTAAGGGACCAAGAATGGATCTTTGTGGAACACCTTGTTCCACTGGGAGGAGAGGAGAGAGAGAGAGTTATGCCATTTAACAGTTTGTTGACGGAGAGACAGATAATTTTAAACCAGTAGAGAGGAGTTATCCAGACTGAGCTCAGAGCAAGTAATTTGCAGTGGGATACCATGTCAAATGCTTTTGACTGGTCTATGAAGACAACAGATACTAGACTACCGAGATTTCTTTGTTGGTTGACGTAGTCGGTAAAGTATATAAGGGCAGATGTGGTACTAAGGTTTGGCCAAAATCCATGTTGGGAATTTGCTAACAGGTTATATTGAAGAAGATGATTCAGTAGTTGGGTGTGTACATATTTTTCTAAGATTTTTGATAGGGGAGATAGTATAGCTATGGGGCGATAATTACTAAGTTCTGTTGAGGAACCACCTTTGTGTAGGGGACAATGTAAGAAATTTTCCAGAGAGAGGGGACAGTGTGTTCAGCTATGGATCTATTGATGAGTATGGAAATAGGGTAGGCGATGGTAGAGGCGGCAATCCTGAAGTAATTAGCGGGAAGTTTATCAGCAGCGAGAGTGGTGGGTTTCAATTTGGCAAGGTGTTTATGAATTAGGTCAGTTGAAACTGGTTTAAGAGAGAACTGGGTGTTGGTTTTATGGACACAGTTTTGTATTTTAGGGGTATTTGTAGTAGTAGTAGTGGGGAAATTGTTGAATAACTTTTGGATGGAGGAGGTGAAATAGTCATTAAACTGGGTGGCAATATCATTGTTATCACCTTCAATGTTAGGGTTTGGGAAAGTGATTTTGCCTGGTTAGAGAATGTGGTTGATTGCGGACCAGAATTTTTGTGGATTGTTGTAGTGAGTTTTTTGTAGCTGGATATAATAACTTTTTTGTCATTACGTATTTGTTTCTTTGCTTTGTTTCTGAGTCTAGGAAGTATTGTCGATTTGTACTTGTTTTATTGGTACACCAGGTTGCCCAAGCTATGTCTCTTTGAGCAGGGATCTTGTGTCCTTTGAGATCCAGCAGGCTGGGTAGGTTTTAGTATGAATTATACATTATGGGGCCATATGATTAAGGAAAATACTCCATGGCTTCATCTAATGGTAGAGTTTTAAGAGGTGACCAATTTATTTTTTTAAGGTGTTGATGAATTGGTCTGGTAGGAAATTTTTGGAACTATGGATAGAAAGTAGGATGGGGGGGGTTTATGGGTTCTGTGTGCTGTCTTAGTATGAATGTGGGTAGGTGATCACTGAGGGAATCTGGTAACATACCAGATATATTGGCAGATGAAGGCTTGTTGGTTAGGATCCAGTCTAATACGGATTCCTTTTTGGTGGATTTGTCTATACGGGTGGGGGGTTGGATAAGCTGTGTTAAGTTAAATAGGTTTAGGTGGTACTTCGGGGGGGGTGCCATGATAGAGGCCCAATCAATGTTGAAGTCCCCCAGGATAAGTGTCTCCTGAGGGAAGGCAGTGGAAGTCCAATGTAAAATGGAGTCTAGAGTGGCAATATTGTCACCTGGTGGTAAGTAGACACCTATAATGTTGAGTTGTTTCTGCTGGTTTACTTTTATATTTACAAACAGGGTTTCTGCATAGCTGAAAGTGGGGATATCTTTATGTATTTGTCAGAGAGTAAGGTTGTGCCTGTAAAGTAGGGCAATGCCCCCACCTCTTTTAGCTATTTGATCACATCTAAGGATGTTGTAGCCAGGAGCAGGCTATGGTGGTATCTCTGATGTGGGACTTGGGCCAGGTCTCGGTTAGGAGTACAATGTCAGAAGGATATAGAGGCAAGTAACTCTTCAGTTTTATTCATGATGCTGTGTGTGTTTATACTGAGTATTAAGAGGTCAGAGGGTTTTTGTTTGCAAGGGATATTAGGTCCATGTAGGTTTGTAGCGCTGGGTATTGTAGTGGAGGGACATGGGTTTGGGTGGATGTCACCACTGAGTGCAAGTTGGTTAGTAGCAGTGGTCAGTGTATGTAGGTAACTGGCAATCATATTGTGTATGAGTAAACTGAGTAGTTTTTTTATAATTAGTTTCTTTGTAGGTGAGCTTGGTGAGCTCAAAGGGGGTGTGGTTGAAGATGGTAGGTGAAATGTGTATGCGATTATGATGGCGAGTGTTTGAAAAGGTTAGCATGGAGGAGTTTAGGTGATTGTGGTTAGTGACAGTGGAGTGGTAGGAAGTTAGATGGTAGCCTAGGGGAGAAGAACTGCTAAGAAAATAGGTGCAAGCATGGTGAGAGTTGAAGGAAGTGGTGGTAGTATATGTGGAGTTAAGTTATTTGGTTTGGGAGTTATTAGAGAGAGAAAGGATAGTGTGATGTGGCAGAGCACCACAGAACATATTAATGAGCAGGTGGTGAAGGGAGAGGGGGGATGGTTGTAGGATGATGTGACAGGTTGGTGGGAGGTGTTAGGGAAGTCAGGTGATTGTGGTTATGAATAAATTTGGGTATAGACTGGGCGGGTGGGATAAGGGGGCAGGGTGGGGAGCAAAGTGAGCCCAAGCGATAGTGAGGGTGAATGGAACAGGCTGAATCAACTCCACAAGGTAAGGAACTCAGCAAAGAACTGAAACAGTGAACTAGAGTAGGTAAGGTACTGGTTAAAGTGTGATTATATTTAACTGTGACTGGCAACACCACTGTGACTTTTATGGGCAGTAACTAACAGTAAATCAGGAGGAAAGTCAGGATCGACTGTTAATTAAGGGATGCTGTTAATTTAAGTCAGTTGCAAAGAAAAAGGGGGGTCTACGGCAGGCCTCAGCATCCCTGCACACTACTCACACAGAACAACAAGTAAGATACTTTAATGAAAAAAAACACCTACAGATTTTAATAACTAGTGCAGCTCTGTAGTGGAAGATTTTGGAGCAGGTAGTAGACTGCCACAGCTTCAGATTGCAGAATACAGTCCCAAAGGAAAGGCAGAGCAGCAGAGTTATATTTTCAGTAAGAAATGCAACAGGTATATTTAAACACTGTAAAAAAGAGCAGATATATAGGTGTTAGAGCGAGGTGAGTAGAACATCTGCAAATAGGAAGTGGGCAGTATTAAGCAGAGCAGAAAATACTGGGTAACAAGTACACAGACTTAGGCTAGTCATGCAGTAGCAGAAATAAAAACAGTATTTAGCCCTCTTTTATCAATGGTACATTAAGGAATATTTAAAACACACCAATGTAGTCCCAGTGACAGATTAGTTCACCAGAAGTGCCTAGCAGTAGTTAGATAATGTGCTAGACAGTGATTATATTTCTTAGTATCTAGTTCAATAGTATTTCAGCATCATATATATGTTATAGATGTAAATGATTCATATCTTCCCATACAAGCATTAGTTAGAGATGGTCACTTATTAGCAATAATTCCAAACTCATTTTAGGTCAAAATGATCAATGCTATACTATATCTGGTTTTCTTACACATATTTTTTGATCTGTTGGTAATGGGTGATGCCATGTGATATAAACTTCATAATTTTCTATAATGCGTTGTGACTCATGTTTCCAGTGTTTTTCAGCTACTTCATTATTATAATATTTGCACAATCCTCAATTCAACAGCCTTGCCACATTATTACGCCTTTTAGTATACAGTCCTTCTGCCATTAGTATATCACAACCAGCAACAAGATGTGTGCCTGTTTCCAATTCTGTTTTACAAAACCTACATTTATCTGTCTCTCCCACATGTTCAATGGACTTTGTAAACCAACTTGTACATAGTCCACTATCTTGCTCTGCCAATATTAACCTTTGTCTTTTGGTTTAAATTCACCTCTCCTTAACCATTCCTACCTTTGATCCTGATTAACATGAGGTTGTTCCATGAGTTTTCTATACTTGAAACTATATTTATGCATTTTCCACATTTCTTGACTTCTCATCTGATCCTTCACCTTATATTCTTTCTTTATTTCTTTTGTTTTTTGGCAGATTCAGTTGCTGCCTCATTTTTATCTACTTCTGGTTTGATTTCCATTCCAGCCTGACACTGATATGATCTTGTTAAACTAAGTAGGGAAGTCCTCTTAGACATATCTCCTCATGGTTCAAAACCTCCACTACATTTGGGACTTGTGAGGTCAGCAGATATAATGCAGTCCAATGAGTGCAGATCTACACATGTAATCAATGTCGAGGAGGCCCATCCCTCCTTTAGAATGGGGAATATATAATCTTGGTATACACTGATTTTTATAAATCTTTTGATGAGCATGAAGCATCCTTCTTGTTTTCCTGCCTAACCTATCCAACACCTTTTGGAGCTAGTCCGTCACTCCAAAACAGTAAGTTAGGACAGGAAGAACAAATTGGTTTACTGCTTGGACTTTTTCCCAGATGTCAATACTGCTTTCAGTATTAATTTAAGTCTTCTAAACTATTCCTTAATTAGTTTATTTGCATCTGTTCATGTTTTATTGTTGATCCTTCATCAGTTCTCAAATATTTCTACACTCCCTCTTGCTCCTGCTCACGTTCTTTTAATTAACACTCTTGTCCCAAACTGATGTTTTCTTGGTGCTGCAGCTTTCCTGCTTTAAAGGTTGCATTCTGCACATCTGTCAAGACCAAATGACATTCTTATATCATCTGAAAGTTTTGACCACTTGTAGTTCTGCTTTCAGTTCCTCATCTGATGAGCTATACAGTTTAAATCATCTACAAAAAGAAGATGAGAAGTCTTTACACTTTGTTGTTTTCTAGGAGCCAAATTGTAGCTATGATCTAATTTGTTAAGTAGACAACTTAATGGGTTAAGGGCAACACAAAAGAGCAGAGTCATCCTGGAATATCCCCCTTTGAATTTTTATAACTAGAATAACAATTTGTCCTTTATCATGGCTTAACTGCAAAGTGGTTTGTCACTGTAATGTAGTTGATCAGTGTAGGGTGTATCTTATACATTTTTAAGCACTCTTATCCATGAATGTGGGATACTATCAAATGCTTTTTCATGGTCTATCCATGCCATACTTAGATTCTTCCCCATTTTACAGTTTTCCATTATGACTTTAACAACAAATGATCCTTTGATTCAAATGATTTTTTTTTATTACCCTTTTGTTCTATGGCAGTGCCGTGGTGGTACGGCGGTAGCATTGTTACCTCACAGCAAGAGGTTCTCCCATTCGATTCTTGGCTTGGCTTGGGAGTGCCTTCTGTGTGGAGTCTGCATGTTCTCCCCACAGTTGGGTAGCATTCGAAAGACACGCATGCGTAAATGGGCGTGCATTCGTTGAAGGTTGGATGTCGAGCTGGCACCTCGGCGTTTCGTAAAAATCTACTGCCAATCATTAGTGGACCGGAGTTCTGCTGTGGTGTCTCCTTACTGGGAAAAAGCCGAAAGATAAACAACAACAACCCTTTTGTTCTATGGCCATGACTGAGTTTCCTTCTAAATGACTATAAACTCTGTCAGCATCAATTCAAATGTATAGTTTATACGTCGTAAGAAGGCAATTTATTGGTCTACAGTTTTTAGGATAGCTTGCAGGTTCATTCTTAAGTAAGAATATTGTTTCTCCTGTTGTTACCTAGACTGGTGTCTGTTTAGGGTGTGCATATATGTGGTTCTTTCTCATGGCTGAATCTTCATGTAAAGATGTTAAGACTTTTAGCCAGAAGTTAGGTACTGCATCTTGGCCTGGGGTTTTCCAGTTAGGTTCTTTTGTTAACTTTGTTTCAGTCTCTCTGGCCATTACTTCATCCCATTTCATATGCTGTACATTTGAAGATCATATTCTTTCTTTTACTTCTATCCATTTAGCATCTTTGTTATGTTCCACAGGATCTTCGTGTATATTTCTCCAAAATGTATCTATTTCTTCTTTTTTTGGTGGTGTTTCAATTCCTTTTGCCTTGTTTCCCAATTCTCTATAAAATGTTTTTGGGATGTCAATAAATGCATATTTTGTAATTTTCCTATATATTTATCTGCATATCTTCTAAGTTTTTCTACTTGTGCTGTTATTTTTAATTCATTATTTGCATGATAGATCCTGATCTGTTATGATACTATGTATTGCTTTTATCACATCTATCTTTCTAAGTATTTTTATTGATCTATTCCTTCTTCTATACTCTGAATTGCTTTATAGTTTTCTCTATTCGACACTCATGGCATTCAATTTCTCCCCTTCCTTTCCCTCCTACCCTGTGCTGTACTGGTAAGATTTTATCAGTTATTAATTTATCTGCACAGTAATATATCCTGTTTACTTCTGTTATATTGCATTAATCTCTATGGACAGTCCTAATTACTGTGTTAATTTGTTTTATCAAACTTCTAACTTTTTGGGTTTTGCTGACTTTCTGTAGTCTATTTTTTCATTGACCTTAATATGTCTGTCCATCTCTATTAAATTAAGCAACTCTTCTCTTAGATCATTTCCACTAAACTGAGGGCACATTCTTTGTTCTCCATTTCCTACAGGCGTTCTATAGAATGTTCCAGAGCATCTTCCTGTGCACATTCTCTTCAGTTTCATCCTGTGTCATCCGTTGCTCTGCCATATGGGAACTCACTGGCTTATCACTCCAGAACATTGACTGCATCAGAGTTGCCACAGGTTCCTATTCCTCTCCTTGCTGTGCAACTCCAATTTAACACTTGTACTGGTTTCCTATGGAAATCTGCAAAGTATCTTTATATGGTAACTGATCAAATGTTTCTTGCTCCACTGGTTTCTCCTTAATTTGGGGATCCATTGCTCTATCCTGCTGTGGTGTTTTTTGAGTTAGATTTTCTATACTAAATCCTTCACTTTGTAGCTACTCCATAACCTCAGTTTCTATTTCTTTAAATTCTCCATCACTAAGCCTCTTTTCTACTTTTCCTCTTTGTTTTTTTTTATTTGTTGCATTGTAAAATTGTCCATGTCCAGATGCCTTTGCCTGTATTTCTCTTCAAATATCTTTGATGCTACTGTTTTTGTATTGATTAGTTTTGCTTTCTCCTTTTCATTAATATTACACCATATTAAATCTTTTTCTTTCCCATGTCCATATTTCTTCTTCAGATGTCTCCTGATCCTCCTGTTTCTCCTTGCTTTGCGGACTCATTCCATCATGCTGTGATGTAACCTGTGTTAGACTTACTACACTAAATCCTTCACTTATAAGATCATAAGATCATAGAAGAGTACTAGATATCGACCTGAAGGTCATTTTAAACCTAGCCATTTCAGCCCAATGTAATACTATCCACTCGTCCAGGTTCCTCTTGAACAGTGTCATAGAGATGCTCTGTTTCACATGAACTGATAGCCTCTTCCAAAGACACTGCAGTCACTGGGAGATAAATCTGTACCTCCAGCATGTCCTTTTTAAGTTGCAGGCCATATTTAAGTCTCTGGAATGGGTAGCCCTAGACCCATTTGATTTATGGATATGCAGTAAGTTCATTAGATTTGGGTCTTGGGTTGCTCTGTAGGCCAGGCATAAGTCTCCCATAAGAAGTATATAGATACAGAGTATAATGACAGGGGCTTTAGTTGGTCTGTGTAAGGCACATGCTGGAGGCCCTTGATATTCTTTGTTAGAAACCTCTGAGGTCTCTCTAATTGCTGCAGGTGCTTAGTACAGTACATACTGAATGGGACGTTATACTCAATTATGGGCTGGATAAGTGCCGAGTATAGGGGGTTATAACTTCTTTTACTCTTAAGGTGATGCTTTACTAATCAAGTGAGCTACGTGGAAAGCTTTCCTTACAATGGTAAACATGTGGTGGTCGAAGTTAAGGTCACGGTTAACCTATAATCCCAGGTCCCTTAACACTTCTTGGGTACTTAGGGTATTGTTGTTGATTTGATAGTGTGAAGGGACATTGTTTGTGCCAAAAGGAATGACGATGTATTTGTTTGCATTCAGTTTGAGACCGTGACTACTACACCAGTTGTCGGTCTGTGTGAGACCCTCCTGGAATATATTGACATAATTTGGGGATTCAATGATTGCACCTAGTTTGCAGTCATCTGCAAACTTGGTCAGCCACAACCCTTTAGTTTTGACCTGAACGTCTGAGAAATATATTCCAAACAGTAGAGGGCCCAGCACTGACCCCTGTGGGACCCCACTAGTAACAGGTCTGCTGGTTGATGTAGATGCGCCCACTCTGATAGTGTGTGCTCGGTCTGAGAGCCAGTTGGCAACCCATCTTACAGCAAAGAGGTTTACATTCAGTTTGCTAAGATTGGTGATGCCTGAATGTGGGATTGTGTTGGAAAACTTTGCCAAGTTGAGGTATGCTGTGTGCGCAGATTTGCCCTCATCAATGGTTCTGGTCACACTTTCAAAGAAATCCACCGGATTTAACAGGCAGGATCTGCTCTTCACGAAGCCCAATTGGGTAGGATCCAGGGTTTGGAGGTCACCTATGTCTTTATTTATGAGGTCCATAATACGTTCCATGGCCTTACAGATGAGGTTGGTCAGGCTTCTGGGTCTGTAAATCCCTGGAACTGTTGCTGGGTCACATTTGTGGGAGGGAATAACTGCAGCTGTTCTCCATTCTGCAGGAACAAAGTTTGTGGTTAGGCTATGATTGAAGAGGGTACTTAGTGGTGATGCTAGTTCATGTTTTATCCTGTTTAGAAGACAGCCTGGGATGTCATCTGGTCCCACAGAGGCCATGTTCTTTGCCTTGGACAGAGCTTTGAGGACCTGTTCTTCAGATATGTAAGGTGGGGGAAGTTTGAAGGGGTTTGTTGTAAGTTAGTAGGGGATAAGGGAGTGAAATCTCAAACAACTCTATCCATTAGCGTGTTCTCTATCACTGTGGGGTCAGTGTGTGTGATACCATTGACAACCAGTTCTGCACATGCTTGGGTCCTACCCTTTAGGTTACTTAGGTAGCCTTAAAATGCCTTTTCATTACCCTTGGCAGTACTTACTAGGTTTCTCTCAAAGGAGCTCTTGGAGGATTTGACAAGTTGCCTTATTTGCCTGTTAAGGCTGAGGAGGGTGCTTTTCCATTGTTAGGTCCTTGTCTTTGTTTTCTTGGACAGCAACCTTTTGCATTTATTGCAGAGTTTGTTGATGTTGGAAATCCACCATGGCAGCTTGATTTTACTTGGGGCTCTGGCTTTGATTCTATCTGGTACAGCCGATTTTATATACTTACTCAAGTGATTGTTGATTGAACAGGGCATTAGTGTAAGCTTCTGCATAGTTACCACTCTCAGCTTGGAGTGGGGCTTGGAATGCATTTCTACCTTCACCTAGGAAGGTATAGTTTGCCTTGAAGTTTTTCAGTCTGATTTCACTCTTTGTGAGTTCTGGTGTTAGTGTCAGTTTGAAGGTAACTGATTTGTGGTTAGTTTTAACTAATAAGGTTCCAATAGTTACAGCAGTGCATCTGTTTGACATGTCTGTGAGGACCAGATATAGGATGTTTGCTCCTCTTGTCGGGCTATGGGTAATTTGCTCCAGGGCATTTGAATTCACAAAGTCAAGGAACCTTTGTGCTAGCGAGTTTGAGCTAGAGTAGGTTTCACAGTTGATGGTGGAAAAATTGAAATCCCCCATAACCAGTGTGTTTGGTAAAATTTGGATTGCCTTCAGTTTGGTTAAGTAGGCTTTGTGGGTGTCATGACCCATGGAGGGGGCTCTGTAACTGGACAGGACTTGAAAGGGGGCCTTACCTGTCATAACCTGGACCTAGAGTAACTCAATGGAGTTGTCCAGTCTATGTCCAGATGGGAGGTGAATTTATTTAATTTAGACTGAAACACTGCCTCCTTTGGTTTTCACACATTCATTTTGGGGTATAAAGGTGTGGAGGACCTTGCAACCTTGCAGGGCCGGGCTACTCTCTGAGGCCTTAAACCAGGTTTCTGTGAATGCAAAGACATCTACATCTTCTAGTGATAGAAGTGCTTCCAGGGAGTGCAGTTTTTGGTTTAAGCTCCTAGCATTTAGCAGCATGACTCTTATTTTGCTCTGATTGGTTAATTTCATGTCAGTAATGTTGTTTTCAAGACCTTGCCTAAGAAAAGGCACAATGGGGGAGGTAAGAGCCTTTGCCAGCAGTAAAAGCTTAGGGGTGCCAGGTGCAAACCATCTCTGGCAAAGTAGCGAGGTTTGTTGACCATGGCTTCCCAGGCAGACAGGAACTGGATCCCTTTGGAATGACACCAAAAACTAAGCCAATTATTGAAATCAATCATTTTTTGTTTATACTGTGGCATCATTTTAGGTAAGGGTAGTATGCTGCTCAAGGCAAGGAACAAACCTGCCTGGGACACTTAGAGAGCTCGACCATATCTGTCTTCATATAGTCCATTGAGGTACATCTCAGGTCATTCACACCAACATGAACTATGACAGACTCATAACGGTACTTGTTGCTGAGAGACCTGAGTGCATGCATGATTTGGCAAATCCTGGCACCAGACAGGCAGCTGACAGTGAATTTTTCCTTGTCCATACTGGTGAGTGGGACATCCGTGTGTCTCTCTATTGAGTCTCCAATGACAAGAAAACTTGTTTTTTGAGTGCTATGCCTTATTGGCTTGGTGGTTGAGGCACTGGTGTTGGTATGCATCATGGGTGCTGTGGAGATTACGTTAGCTGTATTTCATACCTTCAACTTCTATTTTTTAACTTCTACTTTACTGAGCTTCTGTTCTATGTTCCCTGTTTGTGATCTTATTTTTTTAGTGTGAAATATTCCACATCTGGATGCCTTTACTTGTATAGTTCTTCAAATATCTTTGGGGCTGCCTTTTTTGTGTTGATCAATTTGGCTTTCTCCTTTGCATAATTACTGCACCATATCAGATCTCTCTTTCTTTGCCATGTCCGTATTTCTTTTTTTCCTTTTCAAAAGTCTCTAGATTCTGTTCTTTATATTTTAGCACTTCCTCAATGCTTTTTTTCCAAATGTATCAAGGTTTCTTGGTCTAGCTAATGTTTTTCATAAATCTGTTGTACTAATGAACAGATTTTTATTTAAAGCTTCTGACAGTTTTTCTTGTGGATGCATTTTTCTTTCCTCTAATTTCTCTCTTAATCTTTTTTTATCTCTTCTGTCTGGAAATTCTGGGCTTCTTGCAAAATAGTAACAATACATAATTTCTTTCTTATCCCCAATAGTCCACTCTACCATCTTTATGGCTCTTTTTTGGACTATCAGTTTTTGTGATTTTTGTGGACTACTACTTCCTTCTACAATAGGAGGGCCATTCTCCCTCTGGGCCTTACCTAGCCCCATTGTAAGAATGTTTCCATGCCAAGAGGATTCTACACTGTCATTTCCTATTTTTTAATTTCTCCCAGTCTTTTGGGTTTCTAATACCATGACAGGAATGGACCCCATTCCTATGTCAAAGTACAATTAAAGTTCATAAAATTAGTATTGTTTCAGTCTTTGATGTCAGCCAGAAGTGCTCTTCACAGCACCTGCAATGTGCCCAGTAATGACTCCTCCTGCAATTCATACGGGGTTACATGTACTGGTAACATATCTGAATGTGATTGTAGATTCTTTTTTATAAGACCCATTGCTCCTACTACTATTGGAACTGTCTGGGTATCTTTCTTCCACATTGCTCTTGTTTCTGCCTGCAAATCCTGATATTTTATGACTTTGTGTCTCTCTGTATGCAAGACACTGTGGTCACTGGGTGTGGTGATTTCAATGATCACTGCTACTTTTGTCTTCTTTTCATGGACCACTATATCCAGTTTTCTAGCATTTATCTTTTGAACTGTTGGTAATGGGTGATCCCATGTGATATTGACCATCATTTTCTGTGATGCTTTGTGGCTCATGTTTTCAGCTACTTCAATACCATAATGTTTGCACAATCCCCAGTGTAACAGTCTTGCCACATTATTATGCCTTTCAGTATACAGTCCTTCTGCCACTAGTATGTCACACCCAGTAATGAGGTGTGCAACTGTTTCCAATTCTGTTTTACAAAACCTACATTTGTCTGTTTCTCCCACATGTTCAATGCACTTTGTAAACCAACATGTACGCAGCCCACTATCTTTGGCCATCAATATTAACTTTTCATCTCTTGGTTTGAATTCTCCTCTCCTTAACCATTCCTGCATTCAATCCTGATCAACATGAGGTTCTTCCAGAAGTTTTCTATACTTGCAAATATATTTATGCATTTTCCACATTTCTTGCCTTCTTATCTGATCCTTCACCTTATATTCTTTCTTTTGTTTTTTTGGCACATTCTGTTGCCTGATTTTTGTCTACTTCTAGTTTAATTTCCATTCCTGCTTGATGTCGCTATGCTCCTGCTAGACTATGCAGAGAAGTCTTCTTAGATTTATTCTCCTCATGTTTCAAAACTTTCACTATGTTTGGGTCTTGTGAGGTCAGCAGATACGTGTGTAATCCCATGATTGCGGCTCTATACATGTAATCAATTTTAAGGAGGCCCATCCCTCTTTTGGAACAAGGAATATATAATCTTGGTATGCACTGATTTTTATAAATCATTTGGTGAGCATGAAGCATCCTTCTTGTTTTCCTGTCTAATCTATCCAACACATTTTGGGGTCAGTCAGTCACTCCAAAGCTTAAATTAGGACAAGAACACATTGGTTTATAGCTGGAATTTCGTTCCTAGATGTCAATGCTGTTTTCAGGCTTAATTAAAGTCTTCTAAAGTATTCCTTACTATGTTTTATTTGCATTTGTTTATGTTTTATTTTTGATCCTTCATCAATTCCCAAATATTTATATACTCCCTATTGATCAAGTTCTTTTACATCACACTCTTGTTGCAAACTGATTTTTTCTTGGTGCTGCAGTTTTCCTGCTTTAAAGGTTGCTTTTGCACATTTATCAAGACCAAATGACATTCTTATATCATCTGGAAGTTTTGACAACTTGCAGTTGTGCTTTCATTTCTCATCTAATGAACTATACAGTTTTAAATCATCTACAAGAAGAGGAGATGTGAAGTGTTTACACTTTGTTGTTTTCTAGGAGCCAGATTATAGCCATGACATAAACTGTTAAGTAGACAGCTTAATGGGTTAAGAGCAAGACAGAACTGCAGCAGTGACAGACAGTCACCCTGGAATATCACTCTGAATTTTTATCCCTGGGATAATAATTTGTCCTTTATCATGGCTTAATTGCAAAGTGGTCTGAAACTGTTTCATAGTCACTGTAATGTAGTGGATCAATGTAGGGTGCATCTTACATTTTAAGCACTCTTTTATCCATGAATGTGGGATACTATCAAATGCTTTTTTGCAGTCAATCCATGACATACTTAGATTCTTCCCCTTTTTACAGTTCTCCACTATGACTTTATTTAACAACAAATGATCCTTTGTTCCATATGACTTTCTTTTATTGCCCTTTTGTTATTTTGCAATATTTGAGTTTTCTTCTAAATGGCTATAAACTGTCTACATCAATTCCAGTGTATAGTTTATACGTGGTCGGAAGACAAGTTATCAGTCTATAATTTTTAGGGTAGCTTGTAGGTTCACTCTTAAGAAGGAGCATTGTTTTTTCCTGTTGTTAGCCAGGTTGGTGTCTATTTGGGATGGGCATTTAAATAGTTCCTACTCATGCCTAAATCTTCATGCAGAGATGATTATACCTTTAACCAGAAGTTAGGTACTGTATCTGAGCCTGGGGTGTTCCAATTAGAGGCTTTTCTTAACTTTGTTTCAATCTCTCTGGCTGTTACTTCATCCCATTTCATATCCTGTACTTTGAAATTCTTATTTTTCCTTTACATTTTCGTTATTTTTCATTTCCTATGAGAACGTTATGAGGATAAACAAAATACATTGATAAAACTCATAGGTTCATAGGCAGATACTAGGCTATAGGCCCTAGGGCCTATATAAGCCTAGCCAAAAGGTACCCTGGCTTTCGCCACCCAAGAAAATTATTTTCCTGTGCCCCTGTTGAGCAGAGCCACAGAAGTGATCCTCGGGGTGAATTTCCTATTTCCCATCCAGTCATCAAGATTTTTCTTGAAGAATGCTAATGAGGAGCTCTGTTTGACATAGATAGGTAGTCTGTTCTGGAGTATGGGAAGTCTCTGGGACAGGAATCTATCCCTCCAGCATGTTCTGTTTATTGTGGTGACAAGGTTTAGGTCCCTATAGTGTGTAGTTCGGAGGGATTGGGATTTTTTTAAGTGGAGCATGTCCAACAGCTCTGGGTTTGACATAGCTTTGTATGTTAGGCAGAGATCGCCTCTGAGTAGACGATATGCAACGGAATAAAGCTGGAGTTTTTTGAGAGGGTCTGCGTAGGGTATCTGTTTGAGGCCAGTAATCCTCTTTGTGAGGTATTTCTATAGCCTCTTCAGTTGTTGTAGATGTCTTGTGAGGTACATACCAAAAGGGGCACTGTACTCTATAATGGGTCTAATGAGTGATGAGTAAAGGGGAACGATGACCTCTTTTTTTCTGGATGAGAAACCTTTTGTGATGAGGTGTGCCACGTAGAAGGATTTCCTGACCACTGTGGCGATGTGATTATCAAAGGAAAGACTACTGTCCACCTGTGTCCCAAGGTCTCTTATCACACTTTCAGTGTTAAGTAGACTACCACCTATGTGGAAGTTCATGAGTACAGAGTTTTTACCAAAGGGGATGACAATGCACTTTTTGGCATTGAGCTTCAGGCCATGGCTTTGACACCAGGCATCTCAGTGAGGCCCTTTTTTAGGATGCCCACATTGTTAGGAGTTTCAGTTATGGCTCCCAGTTTGCAGTCATCTGCAAACTGCATTAGCCAAAGACCTTCTGTGTTAGCCTGTACTTCAGAGAAGTAGATACCAAACAGGAGAGGACCCAGGACTGAACCCTGTGGTACTCCACTTGTTACTGGTCTGAATTCGGATTTGGAGTCTACTACTTTCACAGTGTGGGTTCTGTCCATGAGCCAGTTGGCAACCCATCTTGTGACATAGGGATTTATACCTAGTTTAGTGAGTTTATCTATAATTCCACAGTGGGGAATGGTATCAAAAGCCTTGGCGAGAAATAGATAGGCTGTGTGAACCACCTTGCCCTCATCTATGGCTTTGGTGACTGCTTCAAAGAAGTCTGTCAGGTTTAGGAGACATGATCTGCCTTTTACAAACCCAAACTGGGTGGGGTCCAGAGTTTGGAGATTATCAATGTCTTTGTTTATGAGTTCCATGATGATACATTCCTTGGCCTTGCAGACCAGGCTCGTCAGGCTAATGGGGCGGTAGTTCCCGAGGTCCGTCGTGGCTCCTCCTTTTTGGAGTGGGATAACCGTTGCGGTGCGCCATTCAGTGGGCACAAAGCCTGAGGCAAGGCTATGATTGAACATGGTACTTAGGTGGGGTGCCAGTTCATTCTGTAGTTCATGTAGAACACAGCCTGGGATATTGTCAGGTCCCATGGATGCTGTGTTCTTGGTTTTGGAGAGTTTGCTTTTTACTTGTGCAGCCATGATTACAGGAACTTTGCATTCTTCCAGCATAGAGATGGGCCCTCTAGGGGGTGAGAAGGGGGTAAAGTTAGCACTGAACCTATCTGCCAGGATGTTGGCAACATCAGTTGTTTTTGTATATTTAGTGCCATTGTGCTGTAACTCAGAGCAGATCTGAGTGTTGCCATTGAGATTCTTGACATAGCTATAGAATGCTTTGTGGTTGTCTTTAGAGTCAGTGGCAATTTTGTTTTCATAATTAGCTTTGGAGGATTTTATGAGGGATCTAAGCTTCTTACTGAGGCTGACCAGGGAGCTCCTCCAGTCATGGGATTGTACTCCTTTTTGCAACAGTTTCTTTCTTCTGTTGTAGAGTTTGTTTATGGCAGAGGACCACCAGACTGGCTTCCTTTTTTTGGAGGATAGCATCTTGGTTCTGTTAGGGATAGCCCGATCCATGCACTTGTGTAAATGCTTATAAAGTGCATTTGTGTAGGATTCAGCAGTCGTACTTCTATTGCCAGTCTGCATGGGTGTCATGAAGTTTGCCACTTCTGGCTTAAGAAGTGTAAAGTTGGCTTTGGAGAAGTTTTTTATGGTGGTTTCCCTAATGGGGGGTGGGGGCAGGATGTGGATGTCTAGGGTGATTAGCTTGTGGTCAGATCTGACCAACAAGGAATTGACCACTGGTGTGGAACACCGGTCGCCTATGTTGGTAATGACCAGGTCTAGGATATTGCTGCCTGTGGTGGGGGTATGAATAAGTTGATCCAAGGCATTGGAACTTATGAATTCTAGAAAACGTTGAGCAAAAGAGTTGGTACATGAATAGTTTTCCCAGTTAATGGTGGGGTAGTTGAAATCGCCCATTATTAGGGTGTTGGGTTGTACCCTAATATTTTCCAGTGTATCAAGAAATGAGGAGTGGGAATCCTGGGGCATGGTGAGGAGTCTGTAGCAAGCTACAATTTGGATTGTGGTCTTGCCCAGAGTTAGTTGCACTTGGATAATCTCAGATGCATTATGCTGTGCAACTAGCCTGGAGGTGTGAATATACTTAATGAATATGGACACACCTCCACATTTAGTGCTTCAGTCAGGGTTAGGTGGCTGAAAGGTGTAGTATGAATTATAGCCTGGTAATGCAGGAGTGCTTTCTGGAGTCTTTGAACCAGGTCTCTTTCACTGCACAGATGTCGATGCTCTCCATTTTAAGGAGTGCCTTGAGTGAGTGCATTTTAAGGTTTGGACTTCTATCATTGAGTAGCATTATCCTCAGATTTTGCTTGTTTGTACCTTTAACAGTGGTGAATTTGTCATTTGAACCTTGCCTAAAAAGGCACTATGGGGTGGCAAGAGCCTTAGCCAGTATCCAGAATCCAAAGGGCGACAGGTGCAGGCCATCTCTGGCAAAGCATCGTGGTCTGTCAATCATGTCATCCCAGGCAGACAAATACTGGATCCCATTAGAATGACACCAGAAGCTTAGCCAACTGTTAAAGTTAATAATTTTGTCCTTGTATTGTGGTATCATTCTGGGGGATGGCAGGATGCTACTGAGGGCTAGGGTCATACCTGCCTGGGCTACAAGATCGGAGAGCTCCTCCATGTCTCTTTTCACATAGTCCAGAGAGGTACATCTCAGGTCATTCACACCAACAAGGACAATGACAGAGTCATATTTGTACTTGTTGTGGAGTGACCTGAGTGTGTGCGTTATGTGGTGGATCCTGGCACCCAACAGGCAGCTGACAGTAACTTTCTCCTTGTTTAGCCTGGTGAGTGGAACATCAGTGTGCCTGACTATAGAGTCACCTATGACTAGTGTGTTGGGTACGTTGTTATGCCTTATGGGCTGTGGTTGAGTGGCACACTGAGATTGTGGGCTATGTGTCATTTGGGTTGTGTTGGGGGTGGAGTTTGCTTGGGTTTCGGCTTTGGAGGTCTCGCTTGCTTGGGCAGATTTTATTGAGAGCCTCCATGAATGTAGGTGTGTGTTTTGCATTTCTATGTGTGTTTTGGTGGTGTAGATTTTGAGGGACTATGTGATGAGTGTGGTGTGGTGCAAGTGTTTACCTTCTACTCTTGACTGTCTATTCCAGTCTTGGGCACAGAGAGCTTTGCTTCCACTTTGGCTATATAAGTGCATCTCTCACAGGTTGTAGTGTTGGGTGGTAGGAGGAGAGGGTTGTCTGTGTACATAAGGCAATTGCTGCATTGCTCCAAGATGCCCAGATTCATCAGGTAGACAGGAGAAAACACTGGGAGCTGACCCTTAGACATGAATGGATAGGTGCTTATTTATTAAGTACTAAAAACTGCTTTCCTCTAGACAAGTGAGGAAAGTTGAGTGCTGTAGTAATTTGTAGCTTATTTAGTACTTACAATGAGTTCTGAACAAGTGCTGAGCGCAAAGAAACTGATTTGAGTGCTGAAACTAAAAAACTGGCTAGTTCTAAGAAACAAAATTAAGCTAGAAGGCTTCTCTCCAACACAAAATGGTTTGGGGGCTCAGAAGCTTACAAATAGTCCTGAATACAACAAATATGTATGTGGACTAGAGTACTTACAGGAAAGGCAGAAAAACAAACTTAGACATTTTTTTTCCCAAATGCTCTCTTTGTACACAGTAGGAGTACCTGAAATCAAAATATGACCTCACTTCACTCAGTTGACTGAGCAAATGAGATGGGCCCAGAAGGAGTATCCAAATACAAATTTACAAGAGGGGCGTGCAATTTCAAAGCCACCAAGATTAACACCAAAAGAAGAACAGGAGTGGGAGGGGGTGGGAACTAACTGTAGAGACAGAGAGCCACAATTTGCAGTTCAATTAATATTCAGTAATAACAAAAACACATAAAATGCAGTACTATATGAAAAAAGTGCAGATAAAAGTGTAGTTAAATTCACGTATACGCCCAGTTGATTGCAGGCAGATCGTAGCCCGCCAAAGCTCAAGTATTTAGCAGAACAAAAACAAAATGTACCACTTATATAAGGCAGGACAGCCCCTCAGCTGAAACACAGACTATCAAAATGAAACTACCCCCCACTGCTATCAATGGCTACACTTCTACAAGATCTCTGTAGAGACAGAGAGCCACAATTTCCAGTTCAATTTTCAGTAATAACAAAAACACATAGAATGTAGTACTATATGAAAAAAGTGCAGATAAAAGTGTACTTAAATTCACTTATATGTGCAGTTGATTGCAGGCAGATCTTACCTGGCCAAAGTTCAAGTATTTAGCGAAAGTAAAAGTATATAAAGTCTACTCGAAAGTAAAAGTATATAAAAGTGAAAATATAAAGGTCTAAAATAGTGAAAATAAAAGTCAAAAAGAGTAAAAAATAAACCCTGTGAAACTGAAGGCCAAAAAACAGACCTAGCAAACTAATGATCTTGTAGATTGTCCAGGATTTTGCTTTATATCTATGGTCTGTTCCTCTTAAAGTATGTATTTTCTGGCAGGTCACTGAGGATTTAAGTTACTAAATAATGACATACATTTGAGTTTCAGACTTCAGCTCCTTCATATGGAAGCAGTGATCTTATTGTTCCAAGATACATCCTGCGTCCCTTAGCCTGTTGGTTGTAAAAATATCAAGGACAGATGGAAAATGAACACATTTTGTGATACTTTAGTAGAAGAGGTTGAAAATGCATGTTAAATAGGAAAAAGAATATGGCAGAATGATGTGGGGATCTCTACTTTTCTGCCTTAAAGGTGATCTCTGGATTGGAACCTATTAATTTTTGGGGCAAAAAGGGGTGTCCAGCCATTCCTGTTGGGACAGATTTATTTAGGGAGCTGTTTGACAAGTGGTATGAACTGGACCAGACTGTTGTCCATTTGTCCCTTGAGAGGGGGGAGACATGGAAGATAGTAACCTTCTACTAAAATGGAAAGCTACTTATTTCAATTGTAAGTGTGTAAACGGAAATTTCACCTACAGCCACTTGTGGTGATCATTGAGGTAGCACATGGAGCACAAATTCCCCTCTGTCATCCAGTAGTCCAGTGCTACTGACTAAAATATCTGAATTATTAGCTTACTCAATTTTTCCCTTGGAAAAAATGATCATTGGCATAAGTATAGTAAATATAACAAAACTAACACACAATATAAGCAACCCATAGGTAAACCTACAATTAAAGTTAGCAGCAAAAAAGATAAAAATTCAGTTATTAAAAAAAGATAATATTCACTGACTATTGTGAGGAAACAGATGGTGAATTATTGAGTCACTAATGTTAAATAGTAGACTGAGTTTTCTTAGCTACAGTACACTTTTTATGGAGCACACAGTGCTCAATCTAGTGGATGGGATGCATTCAATCTGACTTGCCATTCGAGCTCTCTTTTCTCTAGGAGGAAATACATATCACATTGTATTGGAAAGTGGTTGCTACTGTCCAAAATGTGAAACTTAAAAACTGAGTGTCCTATTTAGTTACAATTATGTTTAGACAAGGGGGGTTTGTTTATTTTCGGTTTAATGTCCAACATGTGGTTTTCAGTCTTTACTTTAACTTTAGTAATCATTTGACCCACATAGAAGCATGTGCCATTTGGGCATTGAGCCCAGTACATGACCATTTCACTGTTGCAATCCCGTAGAACAGTGCTTTATCAATTCTTGCTGCAGAATTCACAGTTGTGAAGTCGACAGTGGAATGTTCCTCTCTTTGTCACTGCTTTGCTGTATTTGGGTTCCTCTAGATAGTTGTGGATGTTGTTCCTTTTTTTTAATGTAAATGAGGGTACAGGTTCAAGGGTTTTACTGATCACTTTATTATCCCTAATGATGCTCCAGTTACTGGTGATCATCTTTTTTTTCTTTCTTGTGTAATTACTTGTAAAGATGAGAGCCATGCTCTTTTTCTGAAATTTGACATTAGGGTCAGTGTACAAGCTCATGAAAAGATCTGGTGATCCTATTAAGGGGCTCCATAAGTTGGGGACTGTCTTTTTCTTTAAGCTCTTTGATATGCTGAAGCACTCTTATCATTTTATTTTCACATCCTCTTGCTATGAAATATTTTTGCAGGCCCAGGATATTTGTAACAATGTTGTGTATCTCGTTGGACACTCGAGCAAGTCTCATAGCTTATGATTTGATTATGTTCAACAAACTCACCCTGGTGGGTTTATGGTACAGGTTGTTTGTTAGAGTATCAGCACTAAAATATTTGGAAATCATTAAGTCTAGGAAAGATATACTTTCCAGATTGTGGCCCATGTTGCATTTTAAGAGATCCGTGAATCTGATACTGTGGTTGAAAAATTGGCTCAATATATCCTCCGATCCTTCGTAGACAATAAAAATGTAATTGATAAATCTTACGTAACATTTTATTTATCTGCTGTATTCAGAGAGAAACATTCTAAATACAGAGATAAACACACTTTTTTCCTAGGAGGCTGACCTGAAACCTTAATTTTCTCAAAGAACAGCCAAGCAAAAAGCCTCATCTCTTGCATACTTCTTCCATTCACTGTGTTCTGCAGCAGTCTTATAATTGCCCACCTTGCATTATCCCTTTTTTCAGTATGGAGGGATATCTTTGTAATTTATTCCAATGTACTCTGTGTTGGACACAGGCAAGAGACTGACATGAACCCTTTCTTTTCTCAAAGAACAGCAAAGCAAAAAGCTTCATCTTTTCCATACTGCTTCCATTCACTCTATTCTACAAAATGGCCATGCAATTGCTTGTGTTCTATGTCTTCCCTTAGCAGTCATGGCATGAGGGTCCACACGGGGGGGGGGGGGGTTGGCACCAGTGCCAAACAGTGGTTTGGTTATCATCCTCTTCCTGAAGTTAGCGTGTCAGTAGATGGCAAAAGCGAGTTTCATCAAAGTTCATTAGGGTGATTCAGGCTGTGCATGCTGACATACAGAAGTGCTTGAACCATATAATCTGTTGGACAGAATAAATCACACACTGAATCATGCAGTGTCTGCTCTGGGTAATCTTTCAGGGTCTAGGGGCCATCCTCATGACTGGCCATTTGTGATGTCTTCAGATGTTAGTCGAAATGGATATGGACAAGGAAGATCCCACTCCAGCAGTGATAGCACACACACTGCAACATTATTTATGGCTGTATCTACACACAGGTGAGGCCATATCCATGGTCATGGTCATTCTTATGCTGGCACATCCTGCAGTGGTGAACAGTGATGGTCAGGTAGCATGCTGACACATCCAGCCAAGGTCATGGGACAGAAGGTACAACTCCTGATGGATCCAGCTGTCATGGGTGGGGATATGCAAGGATAGATGAACACACTGTTTAGCATGCCCTGAACATGTCCAGTAGACCACAATGCAAGGCTACACCATGTGCTGAGGTAAGGTCCCTGCAGACACGCACACCAACCTATTTTCCCAACACATCCTACACTTTTGCTGACCCTGGCCATTCCCAACATTAACCTCTTCATACTATTTGTGACACTTCCTCCTACAGGTGCTTTTTTATGCACCTCTGTGCTCCCACTCACATACTTCTCTGTGAAATGTATTCACTCCTGTTCTCCCTTCTCCACTCATGCAAATGATAATAGCTGAGCCCTGCCCCTTGTACACTGTTACTTGGGTTGCCTATGTATGACACACAGCAGGGCCAACCTATGCTTGGGTAAGCAAAGTGTGATGCCCGTGCACTGTTCCAGATATCAAGGAGCCTCCATTCTCACCACTAACACCAGTGAGAGGCGTCCATATAGGGAAAGGATAATAAATACACACAGTAAAGTACAAATTCCCTTAAGAGCATACATAGATCACAGTCAGTCTGGGGCTGGTTTCTCCCTTTCTCTTCAGTTCCCCAATAAGACTCCCACTGGCGCAGCTATAAGGTCCAGATCTCAGCCTAGTGGGCAAGTTAAAACCTCCAGCACCCTCTCTGTCCAACCAGTGCTTCATGTCCCTGTCCAAGTAGCTGACACACACACACACACACACACACACACACACACACACACACACACACACACACACACACACACACACACACACACACACACACACACACACACACACACACACATTGAGATAAGAGTTTATACAACCACACAGACACTCCTGGGGAAGGCTGGCACAGGTTCTCCAACTGTGCCCCCTTTTACCCAGACTATATGGCAGAAATTACTGTCACCACCCAGCTAATATTTATCAGCTACTCAAAGGCCCTTATGAAAGGTGTCCAATTATTATTGTGCAATATTATTATCCAAATGGTAAGTGCAACCAAACAGTCAAGACTTATTTAGAGTGACTTGGTACAGTATCACTATATACATGCATTGTACTCTTAGAGTTGAAAGGTTTAAAAATATTTAATAATAAATAATAAAAACACAAGACAATACTTCTTACTACACAGTACTAGTCAAGAGTTCAGAGATCACAGAGAAATACTTAAAATAATACCGTAGAAAAGTTCTGATATCACAGAAAAACAAACTAGTCTAATCTTCCTATTTCCTAGCTATATCTAAGAGAAAACACAGTTCTAAAATCCTACTTGTATATAGACACAGGCAGAGTGGTGATGTTGGATGTTCTCAAGACAAAATGCTCCAGTGCTCTCATTCTTTCTGTCCTTAAATTGATAACACAGTACCTCTGATTCATTTCAGATTACATCATTTCTTTCTGGTTTCCAGGCTAACAGACTCTCAGAGGTTAATAGCCCCTTTGATCTTGCAGCCGAACCAGAGGAATAAAAGAAATTTTACAAGCAAATTCTAGCCATTAACTCTGGCCTCAAAACAATAGGCAGAATTCTTTCATCCAGACATATTGGCTCTGAGTTTTGACATCAAAGAATTTACTTGTCAGCTTTGTTACAGCAGAGTGCATTGTTGTTACATTTTTGTAGTTACACATTTAACACAATTTTTCCCATTTAAGAGAACAAACCTGTGGCTTATATTAATATTTACAAATGACAGAATTATTTACTAAATTCTATCTGTCTGGGCTGGCAGTCTTCACCTATCTTCACACATCTCCCCCCCTGGGGAACTTCAAGCTAGTTTTTCAAATGACCCTTGAGAAACATTGCTTGACAGGGTTAGGTCAATCTGTGTATACCCTACCCCATTCCTTGTCTTGAGAGCCCATCTGCATTGGCATTGCTAATCCCACTGCGGTGCTGCACTGACATGACATATATGCTTGCAACCATAGGCTCCATCTTAACAACTTGCCATTTTGCTGGCTGGCTGGCTTTGTTTAACCATGTTAGGAGGTTGTGCTCTATTACTACCATGAATTTTGTTCCATACAGATAAGGATGAAGTTTCTGCAGTGCCCACACTATGGCTAGACATTCCTTTTCTACAGCTGCATTCCTCCCTGGGTTGGGGCCTGTTACTGAGATAAACCACTAGGTTCTCTTCTCCCTCTGAAGAAATCTGGCTAAGTACAGCTCCAACCCCATGGTTTGAAACATCCACCTGCACAACAAATTCTTTGCTGTAATCTGGACTGGCTAATACAGGGAGTCTTCCCAAAGCTTCTTTAAGCTTCTGGAATGCCTGCTCACATGCTGTGGTCCACACTACCTTATCTGCCCTGTTCTTCCTTGTCAGGTCTGTGAGGGGAGCAGCTATGGTACTATAACTGGGGACGAACTTCCTGTAGTACCATGTTGTCCCTAAGAATGCCCTCACCTGCTTTTTGGTAACAGGTGCAGGCCATGCCTGAGTGGCTTCTACTTTGGCGGGTACTAGCCTGATCTTACCACTCCCTACTCTATGTTCCTGGTACAAGACCTCTGCCACACCCACCTGACATTTGGCTTAATGGTCAACCCTGCCCTCTGTAGTCTGCCCAGCACCTCCCTGACATGTTGAAGATGCTTTTGCCAGAAATGGCTGTAGATGGCAATATCATCTAAGTAAGCAAGGGCAAACCCTCCTGCTAGGATATGATCTAACAGCCTCTGGAAAGTTGCTGGGGCATTCTTCATCCCAAAGGGCATCTTTGTGAACTCATACAAGCCAAAAGGAGTCACAAATGCTGACTTCTCTCTAGCACTGGGAGTCAAGGCCACCTGCCATTCACCCTTGGTAAGATCAATAGTTGTAAGATACCTAGCCCCCCAGCTGCTCTAGGGCCTCATCTGTCCTAGGTATGGGGTAAGCATCTGGCTCTGTGTGACTATTTAATTTCCTGTAGTCCACACAGAACCTGGTGCTGCCATCCTTCTTTGGCACCAGCACCACTGGAGAGGCCCAGGGACTGCTGGACTCTTGAATTACCCCTAGTTCCAACATCTCCTGTATCTTCTCCCTCAGAGTGACTCTCTCAGGCACCCTATAAGGATGTGCCTAATAGTCCTTTGGGGTCCTGTATCCACCTGGTGCTGCACCAGGTGGATGCACCCTGATTTCTCAGTGAACACGTCCCCAAACACCTGTAACACTGCTCAAATTTCTCAAACTTGAGTAGGAGATAGCTCCTGGGACATTGCTACCCCTTCCACTGAGGTGTCAGTCCAAGCCTTACTGAGGAGATCAGTCACCAGATCTCCCTCGGACTTCTCCTGCAATCGCTCAGCACAAGGGCCTCCCTATCATGGTAAGGTTTCATCATGTTAACATGGTACAATTTGTTCCCCTGCCTCCTGCCTAGCAGTTCCACCATGTAGTTAACATCACTTACCTTTCTTACCACCTTGTAGGGTCCCTCCCAAGCTGCTTGTAGCTTGTTGTGCCTGACAGGAATGAAAACCATTACCTGCTGCCCTACAGCATACTCTCTCTAGCTCGAGCATTCCTGTCATACCACACCTTTTTCTGTTGTTGGGCTACTGTGAGGTTCTCCTGGGCCAAGCCTATGAGTTCCCTGAGCCTTGTCCTGTGGATTAGGACATATGACACAACTGACTCCTGATGAGGTTCACACTCACCTTTCCACTCATCTTGAATTAAATCTAGAGGTCCCCTCACCCTATGCCCATACAGCATCTCAAAGGGTGAAAAGCCAGTGGATTCCTGGGTAACCTCTCTGTAGGCAAACAGATGGAGAAAATATTTTCCCACTCCCTCAAACTGGTCTGCAAATGCCTGTAGCATGGACTTGATTGTAGAATTTAACCTCTCAACCAGACCATTAGTCTGGGGATGGTAGGGGGTGGTCTTCAGGTGCTTCACCCCACAGTACTTCCACAGACAAGCCAGCAGGTCTGACATGAAATTGGCACCTCTGTCAGTCAGTGTTTTGCTTGGGAAAACTACCCTGCCGAAAACCTCTAACAAAGCATTTGCCACCTTTTCTACCTCAATGGAGGACAAAGCCACTGCCTCAGGTATCGTCTAGCATAATCCACTACCACTAGGATATACTTTTTCCATGTGGAACTTGGGTACTCAGAGGCCCCACAATATACATAGCTACCCTCTGAAATGGCTCCTTAATCACAGGCAAAGGCATCAAAGGAGCTCTCACCTTGTCTCCTGCCTTGCCTACCTTTTGGCACTGCTCACAGGTCCTGCAGTACCCAGTTACATCTCTGGAAATTCTAGGCAAATAGAAGTTCTGCATAATATGTCTCTTTGTACGTTTTATGCCCATATGATCTGCAAAGGGAATACCATGGGCAATAGCTAAGTGTCAGACAGTAGGCTCTAGGCACTACCAACTGCTGTACCACCCTCTCACCTTCTAGTCCTTCCTCAGGGGTACACTCTCTATACAATAACCCTTTGTCCCAGTATACAGAATTCCCCCTTCCCTTGAGAATCAGGTGCCTTACTAGCTATCTGCCTCAGGCCTTGCAAAGTAGAGTCTGAGAGCTGAGCCTGTCTCAACTCTCTCTTTGTAACCCTTTCCAGCTCCTCTTCCACATGAAGTCTGTCATCCTCTAACAGTGATGCCTCACTGTCAGCCTGGGTACTACTGCTCACCTCTACCTTTGCAGTTACTCTGTCCAAGGGAACATCAGTACCCATGAGCAGCTGTGGCTCACCTTTAGTCTCACTTCTACAGCGTAGCTTCCTCCCTGAAGTAACTACCTCACCAGTCCTGGCTGCAAGTATGCAGTCTGTCTGAGTGTCCCCCAGGCTACCAGACCCACAAGCTTGTCTCCTAGCCTATATGCGTGTAACTGCATAAGCACATGATACTGCCTCATCCAAATCCTTCCTTATCAGGACATCTGCAGGATGGTAGTTCGGTACCCTTGTTGTCTCAAGACAACCTATTATTGGCATTTTGTCTTTCCCACTTACTGGCTCTCTCACCTTTTCTTCCCCACCTAGCCTTCATGAACATCTGTATGCCACATGGCCCCACTGGTTGCATCTAAAACATTTAACCCTAGGTCCTGGATGTGTACCTGGACTAGAGGCTTCCCCTGCTACTGGCAGATTCTGTTGGGGCAGTCTATGCTGCCCACCATGGGATCCTTTAGAGCCATGAGCAGTACTGCGAGCCCCTTTCCTGTGCAGGGATGCCCTGCTTGCTAAGTATAGGTCTCCCTTCTTACGCAACTCATATGAAGTAGCACATTGCCTATCAGCTAACCAGATCCTCATGTCCTCAGGTAAAGTGCTAAGGGCTTGTTCCTTCAACAAAAGGTCTGCCAGCCCTTCAAATGTGGTGAGCTGACATCCACCCACCTATAAAAATAAGTGCTCAGTTCAGCAACATATTCACACAAACTTTCATCTGCCTTTTGTCTATGCTCACAAAATTATTTCCTATATGTTTCAGTTGTTAGCTTAAACAATTCTAACAATTTTTAACCATAGTATAATTAAAACAGTCAACATCAGACATTTTAGGCAAAACAGTTACAGCTTTACCATGGAGTAAGGGGGTCAGGAACCGTACCCAGACCCTTTGGTCAACATCATACTGTTTACATACCCTCTCAAACATAAGAATGAAACTATCAAAATGATCCCCCTCTTTAAACTGCATAAGAAATGTACTGACCTTTTGTGCTTCTGGCGTCCAGTTACTCCATTCCTCATTACCTCCATGACTCTGGCAAAGAGTCAGCATCTCCTTCTCATGCTGCCTCTGCCTCTCCTTTTCCTCAGCTCCCAAGCATAGCAGTTTTTCATTCTCCTCAGCCTGCAACTGTCGCAGTTTCTCATTGTCCTCACTCTTTAGATGCCTCAGTCTCTCAGCTGCTTCTATTTCCAAGCACATGGCCTACAAATCAAGTCTCTTTAGCTCCAGATGGATTTTTAAGTCCTCTGCAGAAAGGTTGAGCTGTCCATTCTCTGAGGATAGTACATCTCCACTGCCAGTCTGATCATCCATCTGGTTGCTGTTCTCTGATGCAGCTGTGACCAAAGCTGCAATCATGTCTGCCTTAGTCAGGTTTCCATGCACCAGTTCCCTGGCCTGGCACATCTCAGCCAGCTGGCTCCTTGTCAGCTTTCCATACTCCTCTGCTGACATGCTGCCTGCTCTCCCTGACTAACTAAGCTAACAAAAGAAATAAAACAATTGTGATCTGAACTCTTGAGTATTCACTGTGTGGCTGATTTAGAGTACAAAAACACCTTCAGTGATCAGTGTATTCAAGCTGCAGACATTCACTCTACCCACACCACTACAAACCAATTAGTATTTGCCAACCAATTAATATGTGATGTGGATATCCCACCAGTGCCAAACAATTAATATGTGACATCCGTGCCCTGGCGCAGCAATCAAGGAGCCTCCATCCTCACCACTAACACCAGTGAAAGGCGTCCATATAGGGAAAAGATAATAAATACATACACAGTAAAGCACAATTTCCCTTAAGAGCACACAGAGATCACATTCAGTCTGGGGCTGGTTTCTCCCTTTCTCTCCAGTCCCCAATAAGACTCCCCACTGGCACAGTTATAGGGTCCAGATCTCAGCCTAGTGGGCAAGCTAAAACTTCTAGCACCCTCTCTGTTCAACCAGTGCTTTGTGTCCCTGCCCAAGAAGCTGACACACACACTTTCAGATAAGAGTTTATACAACCACACAGAGACTCCTGGAGAAGGCTGGCACAGGTTATCCAGCTGTGCCTGTTTTACCCAGACTATACGGTAGAAATCACTGCCACCACCCAGCTAATATTTATCAGCTACTCAAAGGCCCTTATGAAGGGTGTCCAATTATTACTGTGCAATATTATTATCCAAATGGTAAGTGCAACCAAACAGTCAAGACTTATTTGGAGTGACTTGGTACAGTACATTATCATTACATACATGCAAGGTACTCTTAGAGCTTAAATTATCTCTACACAAAACAGCAACAGTTGAAAGGTTTAAAATTATTAAATAATAATAAAAACACAAGACAATACTTCTTACTACACAGTGCTAGTCAAGAGTTCAGAGATCACAGAGAAATACTTAAAATAATACCGTAGAAAAGTTCTGACATCACAGAAAAACAAACTAGTCTAATCTTCCTATTTCCTAGCTATATCTAAGAGAAAACACAGTTCTAAAATCCTACTTGCATATAGACACAGGCAGAGTGGTGATGTTGGATGTTCTCAAGACAAAATGCTCTAATGCTCTCATTCTTTCTGTCCTTAAATTGATAACACAGTACCACTGATTCATTTCAGATTACATCATTTCTTTCTGGTTCCCAGGCTAACAGACTCCCCTTTGATCTTGCAGCTGGTCAGGAACCAGAGCAATAAAATAAATTATACATGCAAATTCTAGCCATGAACTCTGCCTCAAGACAATAGGCAGAATTCCTTCATCCAGGCATATCGGCTCCAAGTTTTGACATCAAAGAATTGGCTTGTCAGCTTTGTTGCAGCAGAGTGCACTTTTATTACATTTTTGCAGTTCCAGATTTAACACCATTTTTCCCATTTAAGAGAACAAGCCTGTGACTTATGTTAATATTTAGAAATGACAGAATTATCTACAAAATTCTACCTGGCTAGGCTGGCAGCCTTCACCTTACACAAAGTTTGATGTTTTTGTATGCATCTGCTTATCAGTTACATAGTTATGCTGTAACCTTATCTTGTAAAATTATGTTGCAGAGCCTCATGCAGAAAAGCTAACAACAGCTGTGGCAACCCATAACATTATTCAGTAGCTTACACAGACTGAACACAAACATTTGGCCATGTACAAACCTAGGGCAAGTCCAGCATTACTGTGTGACATTTAAACATTTCTGAATTGCTCAGCCATGTTTTTTCCTCATTTGCTTATCAGTTACTTTATTATACTGTCATAGGCACATAACATGGCTGACTATATATATATATATATATATATATATATATATATATATATATATATATTTTTTTTTTTTTTTTTTTTACTGGCCACTTAGTATAGCTGTATTTTCTAAATTGTACACACCCTGCAGGAAGCTGTTCATTGTGCAAATCCACTTAGACTGAAGAGGTGAATGCTTATGAATTCTTCCCTATGTCTTCATCACCAACAGATATGCTGGATGAACCCTCATCTCTTAGGGTAACAACCACTTTAACACTAATTTCAGAATCTGATGGCAAATATGCTTAATTAGGAGAAGTTTTATTTACACTGTATTCTTATGGCAGCACAAATTTTCAAATGGTTACAGATTATAATCAAGTTCCTTCAATAGTCTAGGAAGAGATATTAGGGCAATTGAGTTGAAACACACATGCGGGAGTATCAAAGATAACTTTTGAAATAGGTGGGGAATATTTTACAGCTGTTACTAGGCTTTGACACTAAGGATGCACTACTCATATTGGTAAGTCCTGAACACAAAGAAATATGTCTTGCAACAAAGTGTAGCTGGGTACAGCAGATTCCTCACTAAATTCTACAGCCTCAGCTGTTGCTGCCTGCAGAAGTTAAGGTTAAGATTTTGCATACTATTGCTACAACACAGCATTCACAGACATTTGCTAGCTCACCTGCTCTTTCTAGTCTATTGACACCTACCACTTAATCTGTTTTATAACCTATGCAGACCATATCAAAAGGATTGTTTCTCTTTTTGATATGAAACAGGGTATTCAGAGGGACCTCTGCTTATTCTGTCAAACCTGTTACACATTTGCAAATGCAATGGTGTCATAAACACCCACGCAAGAGGCCTAAACTTTTTTTTTTTTTTTTTTTTGATTTAACAGAATACACTGGAAGGATAAGTATATAACACATAACACAGACAGTGAAATTCCTGTGGAATTCCACTCCAAATAAAGCAGAGTACTTCCCTTATTAAATTCAGTTTGGAAAAATGGATGGGTAATAGCAAATTCACTGCCAGTTTAGCACCACTGGCCCTCCTGGATAGCATAAACGTAATTAGTCCAACATACGCTTTTTTGAATATTTGTATTACAAAATATAAGGACTAGTAAAGTACAGTTGTGTACACTTACCATAAATATAGACGTTCAAGTGTATTCAGTGTTGCATTCATCACATTTGGGTTATCCTGCCAGGGTAGCCCTAGGCCGTCCCAAATACCAGAGGTTGCTGTAGCTTCAGGACTGATGTCAGGTCGTCAGTAGTATAAAGTAAGGCAGCCGATGCCATTACATCAGTTTTTCTTGCCCTAACCTGTCAGGAGCCCCCAATAGAAGCAAGGTTCAGGGGGAAGAACCTGACCATTAGAAAGTAAATACCAATATGTTCCTTGTAAGGAAAGAGAAGAAAGGGGGATGGAGGGAGGGAAACCAAGACTGCAACAGTGAATACACTCGAACATCTACAGTTATGGTAAGTGTACACAACTGTACTATGTTCTTCGTGTTTCACTGTTGCAGTCATCACACTTGGGTCGATTCCAAAAGCTGAGGAAATGGGTGGAGGCAGTCAAAGAAACAAGGGGCTGGCTAGGATGCCCTGCAAGACTGCAGAGGCAAACCATACCCTGGATTTGGAGAAGAGAGGCAGGTGGTAATGCTTGGCAAAAGTGTGAACAGATGTCCAGGTGACAGTCCCTGGTGGGGACTCCTCTGAGGAAAGCTGCAGAGGTGGAGGCTGCTCTGGTGGAGTGAGTCCTGACTCCCTTGGGGGGAGGCTTTCTATGTTGTTTGTAGCAGAAATGGATGTGGTATGCTATCCATTTGGGTATGGTTTGTTTGGATATGGTTTTTCCTTCTGCCCCTGTAGTAAAGCTAACCAGCAATTGATCAGACTTTCTGAAGGATTTAGTCCTGTGCACATGTAGAGAGTGCAGAATCCTTTCCCCCTTGTTCTAAGGATTAGGAAAAAATGTGGGCAAATGAATGGATTGGTTAGGAGCCACACTGGACATCATCTTGGGCATGAAGGATTGGTTAGTTCTAAGGGATACCCTGTCAGCATGGAAGATTATGAAGGGTACCACAGCCATGAGCGCTTGCAGCTCAGAGACTCTTCTGGCTGAAGTGATGGCCAGAAGGAATGCTGTCTTCCTGAAGAGAAATTTTAGCTCTGCAGAAGATGCTGGTTCAAAAGGGGGCAGGATGAGCTTTTCCAATACAAAGTTAAGGTCCCAAGTTGGAGTTGGTGTCCTTCTGGGTGGCCTCAAGTTGCTAGCCTCTCTTAGGAACTGTTTGATCAAAGGATATGAGAAAGGGGGCTGCTCAGTGGGAAAAGGAGCAGAAATAGCAGAGGCATGAATTTTTATAGAGGAGAAAGAGAGGCCCCTGGCTAGTAGGTCAGCTAAGTAATCCAGGTTGAGAGGAACGGTGGGAGGGCTGTGCCATATTGGCTCCGTTAGCCTGAATCCAGGTGCAGAACCTTTTCCATTTGTCAGGATAAGACTTTCTAGTGCTAGGCCATCTGGCCTCATGGATAATGTCTAGACCCTGTTTTCTGAGGTTGGCAGATTGGTTAAGGGTTAGGGAATAAGCCAAGCTGCCAAACTGAGTGTCTGCAATTGGGGATGCATGAATTCCCCTTCCCTCTGGGTCAGGAGGTTTGGAATCTGAGGAAGATGCCATGGTGGCACTGGGGACAGGCTGCACAGCAAGGGGTAGCAGTGCTGGTGAGGCCAGTCTGGAGCTATAAGAATGGTCCTTGGTTTTTCCTCCTTTATTTTGAGCAGTACCCTGGGGATGAGAGGTAGTGGAGATGAGGCATAGACTGATAGATTGACCCAGGTGAAGGACATGTAATCCACTTTCCAAGCCATGCAGTGATGCTCCCTGGTGCAGAATTTGCTGAGCTGATGGTTGGTGTGGGAGGCAAAGAGGTCGACCTTTGGGGTGCCCCATTTCTGAGTTATTAGAGTGAAGGTTCTTTTGTTGAGGTGCCACTCATTTGAGTCCAGAAGATTTCTGCTTAACTGGTCTGCCAGAGAGTTGAGAGAGCCTGGTAGGAATTGCTCTAACAGGTGCAGTTGCATAGCAGAGGCTGTGTGCCAAAGTGTCATGGCCAGCCTGCATAGAGGGTAGGAGTGAGTCCCTCCCTGCTTGTTGATGTACCACATCACAGTGGTGCTGTCTGTTTTGATCAGGAGAGTCCCTGGAGAGAGAAGGGGTTTGAAAGCTATCAAGGTGTGCTGGACAGCCATCATCTCTTTTTGGCTGATGTGCAGAGGGATTTGCTGTGAGCTCCATTGGCCCTGTATCCACCTGCCATCCAGGTGTGCACCCCAAGCCTAGTCGGATGCGTCTCTGGTAAGGGTCTGGGCAGCAGGGGGTGGTGAGAAAAGCAGTTCCTTGTTGTGGGAGCATGCTGTTGCCCACCAAAGAAAATCTTTTCTGAGGCAAGGAATTATAGGTAGAAGAGTTTCCAGGTCTTGCGAGTGTTGACACCAAAGGCTTTTTAGGTAACACTGAAGTTTCCTCATATGCAGTCTGCCAAATGGAATGAGTAGTATGCAAGATGTCATGAACCCCAGAGCGTGCAGGTTGCAGATAACTGGGGCCTGGTGGCTAGCTGAGAGATGTAGGCCATCAGGAAAATGTGTTTTTCTGGTGTAAGGAATGCCATCTGGGATGCTGTGTCCAGGCTTGCTCCCAGGAAGATAATCCTTTGTGTGGGCACCTGTTTGGATTTCTTTTCATTGACTGTGTACCCTAGGGAGGTTAGTAGGGTCTTTACAAAGGCCAGGTGCTTGAGCAGCTTTTCCTGGCTGTCTGCCTGAATAAGGCAGTCATCTAGGTATGGGTAAATTTGGATATTCCTTTGTCTGCAAAAGGCAATGGCCGGAGCCAGACATTTTGTGAAAACTCTGGGAGCAGTAGATAAGCCAAAGGGAAGCACAGAGAACTGAAAGTGTTGAGATCCTGCTCTGAAATGGAGATATTTCCTGCATGATTCCCAGATAGGAATGTGGAGGTAGGCCTCTTTTAGATCTAGGGTGGCTAGCCAAGCGTCCTTGGAGAGCATGGGTAGCAGCTGCTGGAGGGTAAGCTTTTTGAATTTTGGGATCACCAGAAAGTTGTTTAGAATGGATAGATCGAGGATGGGGCACCAGGTGCCCTCTTTTTTGGACACTAGAAAAAGTCCGGAGTAGAAACCTTGGCCTATCTGTTCTGCAGGAACATGCTCTACTGCCCTCAGAGAAAGCAGGGAAAGGATTTGCTTTTTAGCCTCTGCCCACTGGTTTGGAGGTAGATCTGGGAACCCTTTTGGGACTGGAAGGATGTGGAAGGAAAATTTGTATCCTTGAGACACTATGTTCAGAACCCAGTGGTCACTGGTAATTGTGGCCCAGGTGCTTGTGTGAAAGGAGAGTTTTCCTCCTAGGGGTAAGTGAAGGTGGGCAGACGGAGGAGGTGGGGGAAGTGAGTCATTGTGAGTTCTTACCATAAGGGGGTGGCTTAGAATGCCCTGATTTTGAAGTGGAGGTAGTCCACTGCTTAGATCTCTGCAACCCCTGTGGCTAGTGTTTGGGGGGGTCTGGTTCCCCCTGTAAACTAGACTTGACTGGCTTAGTGGGAGTAGGAAAGGGCCAGTGTTTGGTGGACAATGCCTGTTGAACCTGGGTGGCTGGACCTGCAAGAAATCCTTAACTGTTCGCATAGATTTTGCTTTTTCTTCCATCTTTTTTAAGACTTCTTCTGCCTTAGTGCCAAATAAGTTATCTTTGTGCAAGAGGGCATCCAACAATTTAGAATTGACATGGTCTGGCAGGGCTGTTCCTTAAGCCATGCATGCCTTCTAATGACAGATCCAGGGACTGCTGCCCTGCAAGAACCTTCTAGGGCATCAAAAACCACAGTGCAAGGTGTGTTTAGTTACTTGACTTGCAGAATGCATTAACTCTTGTAATTCTTTAGATTCTGCCCAAGCAGGAAAGGAAGACATTTTTTGCTTGGGCAGATCCAGGGTACGTTGCTGAAATTTTAGCATATGGAACTGACAATTTAGTGCCCTGATAGCAAGAGTAGCTGAGGTGTATACTTTTTTACCCCATCTGTCTAGTGCTCGGGAATCCCTATCTGAGGGGGTGGGATTCTTAGCAGAGGTTGCTTTAATCCCTTCAGGCCCTTGAGAAATTACCTCAGGGTCAGCAGTAGGATTTTTAAAAAAAATGTGTGTGAGTTGGGAACTCTATAGTACCTGTCTGGTTTTCTAGCTGCAGGAGGGAGGGTGTCAGGCGTCAAGCTGGATTCCAGGAAAACATCCTCCACAAGATCCAGGACTTGGGGGATGTCCAAGGGTCTGTGCTGTGGAAGCTCTAGGAATTCCTTGAGTCTCTTTTTAGACTGAGGGTAGTCCTGAGTCTCCCATTGATAATGCTCCCTTAAGGTATGCAGGATTTCCCCAAAGGAAAAATTTTCTGGGAGAGAGGCTGAAGGAATGGAATCCTCAGCATCAGAATCCTCATAAGTAGAGAGGGGTTGCATGTCTTCATATTCAGATGCATCATAACAATTCTCTGACTATTTCTTCCCACACTATTTACTTTCCTGGACCCCTGTCTAACAGGATGACTGACGTGATCCCTGGGGTGAATTTCCTTTCTCCCATCCAATCATCAAGGTTCCTTTTGAAGAGGGCCAAAGAGGTGCTCTACTTGACATGTATGGGAAGTCTATTCCAGAGTCTGGGGAGTCTCTGGGTCAGGAACCTATCCCTCCAGCATGTTTTGTTTATTGTGATGACGAAGTTTGGAGCGTGTGGCTCTGAGGGATTGGGATTTCTTTAAGTGTAGCATGTCCAACAGGTTTGGGTTTGACATGGCCTTGTATGTCAAGTAGAGATCGCCTCAGAGTAGACGATATGCGACATAGTATAGCTGAAGTTTTTTAAGACGGTCAGCATAGGGCATCTGCTTTAGTCCTGTGATTCTTTTCGTGAGGTATTTCTGTGGCCTTTCCAGTTGTTGCAGATGTCTTGAGAGGTACATACCAAATGCGGCACTGTATTCTATAATGGGTCTAATTAGGGATGAGTACAATGGGACACTGACCTCCATTTTTCTGGATGAAAAGCCCTTAGTGATGAGGTGTGACACATAGAAGGAGTTCCTGACTGTTGTGGCAATGTGGTTATTGAAGGTGAGACCACTGTCCACCTGTGTCCCTAAGTCTCTTATCACACTTTCAGTGTTTAGTGTACTGCCACCTATACATGTTTTTCCCAAAGGGGATAACTATACATATCTTGGCATTGAGCTTGAGCCCATGGCTCTGGCACCAAGCATCTGTTTCTGTAAGGCCCTTTTGTAGAGTATCCACATCATTTGGGGATTCAATCATGGCTCCCAGTTTGCAGTCATCTGCGAACTTTGTTAGCCAGAGTCCCTTAGTGTTGGCCTGTACTTCATAGAAGTACATGCCAAATGAGAGAGGTCCCAGGACTGAAACCTGAGGTACTCCACTTGTCTGGAGCTGGATTTGGAGTCAGCTACTTTTACAGTGTGGGTTCTGTCAGTAAGCCAGTTGGCAACCCATTGAGTGACATAGGGATTAATGCTCAGCTTAGTAAGTTTATCTATGATCCCAGAGTGGGGGATGGTGTCAAAAGTCTTGGCAAGGTCTAGATAGGCTGTATGGTCCATCTTACATTTGTCCATGGCTCTGGAGACTGATTCGAAGAAGTCAATCAGGTTCAGGAGACAAGATCGGCCCTTCATGAACTCAAACTGGGTGGGGTCCAGTCTTTGACGGTTGCCAATGTCTTTGTTTATAAGTTCCATGATAATATGCTCCATGGCCTTGCAGATAAGGCTCATCAGACTGATGGGATGGTAGTTTCTGGGATCCAAGTTGGATCCCCCTTGTGGAGTGGGATAGCTGTAGCTCTGCGCCACTGAGTGGGCACAAAACCTGAGGTGAGGCTATGATTAAACATGACACTTAGGTGAGGTACCAGTTCATACTGTAGTTCATGTAGTACACAGCCCGGGATGTCATCTGGTCCCATGGATGCTGTATTCTTAGATTTGGAGAGTGTGTTTTTTACCTATGTGTCCATTATTACCGGAATTTGGCAATCTTCCGGTATTGAGATGGGCCATTTAGGGGGTGAGAGGGGGCTGAAGTTGGCACTGAATCGATCTGCCAGGATACTGGCAATATCCTTGGGATCAGTATATTTAATGCCATTCTGTTTTAGCTCAGAGCAGATCTGAGCATTGCCAGTTAGATTCTTGACATAGTTATAGAATGTCTTGCGGTTGTCTTTGGAATCTTTGGCAATTTTATTTTCGTAACTAGCTTTGGAGGATTTTATGAGGGATCTCAGTTTCTTACTGAGGCTGGTAAGGGAGTTTTTTGCATCCTGGTATTTTCCTCTTTTCTGCAACAGTTTCTTCCTTTTGTTGTAAAGTTTGTTTATGGCAGGGGACCAACAGATTGGCTTCCTTTTTTTGGATGAGAGCATCTTGGTTCTATTTAGGATGGCACGATCCATGCATGCGTGGATGTGCTTGTACAGTGCCTTAGTGTAGGATTCAGCAGTTGAACTTTCAGTTCCCGTCTGCATGGGTGTCATGAAGTATGTCATTTCTGACTTGAGTAGCATGAAGTTGGCTTTGGAGCTTTTTATGGAGGTTTCCTTACTGGGGGGTGGGATGTGGATGTTAAGGGTGATTAGCTTATGGTCAGACCTGACTAACGAGGGGGTGACCACAGGTGTGGAGCATCAATTTCCCATGTTGGTAATGACCAGGTCTAGGATATTGGAGCCCCTGGTGGGACTATGGATTAGTTGATCCAGGGCATTGGAATTTATGAATTTCAAGAACCGTTGGGCAAAGGTGTTGGTACACGAGTAGTTTTCCCAGTTAATGGCAGGGTAGTAAAAATCACCCAGTATTAGGGTGTTTGGTTCTATCTTAATATTTTCCAGTATGTTTAGAAAGGTGTAGTGAGAATCTTGGGGTATGGTGGGGGATCTGTAGCAAGCTACAATTTGGATTGCAGTCTTACCTAGTGTTAGTTGCACCTGGAGAATTTCAGATGAATTGTGTTGGGCAACTAGCCTGGTGGTGTGAATATCCTTGGTGAATATTGACACACTCCCAACTTTAGTGTTTCGATCTTGGTTTGGTGGCTAAAAAGTGTGGTAAGAGCTGTAGCCTGGTATTGCAGGGGTGCTCTCTGGAGCCTTGAACCAGGTCTCAGTTACTGCACAGATATCGATGTTCTCCATTTTTAGGAGTGCCTCAAGAGAGTGCATTTTGAGGTTTAGACTTCTAGCATTGAGTAGCATTACCTTCAGATTTTGCATGCTTGTACCTGTTATGTTGGTGGTTTTGTCCTTTGAACTTTGCCTAAAAAAGGCACTATAGGGGTGGCATCTTACCACACTTTTCAGTTAATGGCAGGGTAGTTGAAATCACCCAGTATTAGGGTGTTTGGTTGTATATTAATATTTTCCAGTATGTTTAGAAAGGTGTTGTGAGAATCTTGGGGCATGGTGGGGGATCTGTAGTAAGCTGCAATTTGGATTGCAGTCTTACCTAGTGTTAGTTGCACTTGGAGAATTTCAGACTGTGCTTTGTTCAACACTCTCTCTCGAGGCACTCCTAAAAATGGAGAACATTGATATCTGTGCAGTAACTGAGACCTGGTTCAAGGCTCCAGATATCAATGTTCTCCATTTTTAGGAGTGCCTCGAGAGAGAGTGTTGAACAAAGCACAGAAGCGACAATGGGGGACATAGTGGTCTGGGCCTAAACAAGTGACCCAGTAAGAATGGAAGTCTTGGTGTGGTATTTGCTTTCCACAGGTGAGACAATTAACGTTTTCTAACATCTGACTCTTGTTCAGACAAAACTACAGGGGACAGATCTCTCTTCCTTTTGGAGGGGGTAACTTGGCTTCCACTGATCAGTGTGAAAGTGCCTCATTGAGGACTGGAGAACTGATGACTAGCTTAACAGAAGCATCATCGTAGGTTCGGACCTGTGCTGTCTGTCTCTGTCTTTATCTTTACTATTTTTTGGAAGATCTGCTATCTGATGGCTTACCGAAGCCATATCGGAATTCGAGGACTGTAAGCAAAACTATCTGGCTACAATAAGGGCCCGACGATGGATAGTTCTGGTGTTGAACAAAGCACAGAAGCGACAACTGGGGACATCATGGTCTGGGCCTAAACAAGTGATGCAGTAAGAATGGAAGTCTTGGTGTGGTATTTGCTTTCCACAGGTGAGACAATTATTAATGTTTTCTGACATCAGTTAGTGCAAGAAAAAAGGATCCCCAATGGGGTACTTAGATTTAGAAGACTTCAACTTCATTTCAGTAGACAAAACTCAGGTTGCGGCCGACCGGCACTTGTACGAACAGCGAACTGCTTCTGCTTCGGGTTGCATGGTAAGAAAGACTGATGTAATGGCATTGGCTGCCTTACTTTATACAATTGACGACCTGACGTCAGTCCTGAAGTGACAGCAACCAACGCAGAAATACTAAGAATCTGGTATTCGGGCCTGCAGAGGACTACCATGGCAGGGGTAATCCAAATGTGATGACTGAAACAGTAAAACATGAAGAACATCTACCATGGGAATGCATGGCTAGACGTCTTAAGATCCTAACAGATCAATAGCCTACTAAGTACTTAGGAACTTAAATATGTTCTGTATTACTACATGTGATTCATGTGGAATTTGTAAACACATTCACCTTCATGCCAAGATAAAAAGAGAGTGGACAATCTGAAGATATTTTAGCCTGTTGCATATAGTATCAGACATATTTTCTGGTGATGAACAGACAGGTGGCGCTTAACCAAGTTAAATCACATCACTCCTAAAGGCTTCTTAAATAAACTGTCTTACGGATATGAATTTCAGAAGGCTTAATTACCTTTATTCTGAGGAAGGGACTTTAAGGTCCTCAGATTCTGTTTCAAAGGAAGATTCTCTTCTATACTGTCCTCTGTACTCTTCGAGACAAAGCAAAAGTTTAATAATTTTAATTTTCTCATCATCAGAGATCACAATATGAATAAGGTACAGCCAATTTAAAACAGCTGGGCCTACCTTATGGATCCTATCTTGGCTTCAAAATAAGCACAGAAATGTCTACAGGTAATGTAACAAAGCAGGTCACTTAACAGCTAACCTCTCAGAGAGAGCTCTTTTCAAAAATGTTCTTATCCTCAAAATGTAATATGCCCTGCCACCATTCTAGTTAGGGCACCTAAATATTCCAAATAATGATTAACAGGGTCCAATCATTTATTAATCTTTCTCTTAGGACCATAACACAGGCTCATGTAGTGTCTAGTGGGTTAGAAAACCTAAAATCAAGGAAAAAGGAGCAATATGAATATCAAATCAAATGTAATGAGAAAAGTCAAAGGATAAAAACTGAAATGGTTAAGTGTTTTGATCCTTATTAAACATCTAGGACTTCATCAGAACCCACTGGATACTATGCAAGTCTGGGTTCTGGTTTTGAATGGTTTATTGGGCTGCATGGACACACGCCAACTTTTGTAGTTTGCAATCTTTTTCTTAGGAGCTAACATCACTATAATACTCTTTTGAAGAGTACCCATTCTCACTTGTGTTTTTCTCTGACATTTAAACTCTTTAAAAAAAGCTAACATTAAGAGCCCCGATAATTTCCCAGCATTAAAGTAGCACTCCTGTGTGCATTTTGTCCTGTGATATACGTATATATAATTTTTGTTTCTCTCACTTTGATACTCACCTGTATCAGATGCAAACAGTCCACATATTAAATATCCATAGTTGCTGTAATATTTCAATACAAATGTCTGTTTTGATGTCAACAGTCACAACTGTACAATTTAATCAAGTTAATGAGTAATGGAATGCAACATTCATATTTACTGTAATATCTAGTATGGAAACTATGCCACTGTGCCTGAGCTGTGAATGAATAATGTCCTTAAACCAGCATATCCACCTTTTTAGTAAAAATAAATAAATTCTGAGGGTAAAGGGAAGACTATGCATTTCCTGGAAATGTTATCAGAGACACTGCATTCATTCAATGGGTGACAGAGAAATCAAGAATGGAAAACTTCAATGTCAGTTCACAAGACTGGTGAAAAAAAGAACAAAAGCATATGCCTGGAAGGGGCATGCTGAAAGGATAATGGTGTTATCACTGCTGCATAACTAACACTGTCTAACAAGCTAACAGGTTTACAAAATGTATAATTCCTGAAGGAAGACAAAGTTCCAAATTTGGTTACACTGGGAGAGGTGATAAGCAAATGTTCAAATTTGTGTTGCAAGCAGTTATAAAGCTTTTAGTGGAAATGAGATTGAGGAGAGCAGCTTAAGAGACCAGACTTAAACCACAAGCCATGTGCAAGGGAGAAAGGTATCGAGCTCCCTCTCCCTTTTTCACAGTGAGTTCTCCAAAGAGTGCAGTATGTGTCAGCGTACTGGCACAGAGGGAAATACAAGTGTCATGTGCTCACCATAAAGATGCATATTAGCTGTCTGTTTTAATCCTTCCTCAATCTGTGGTCTTCCGATCCAATTTTGGCCAGTTCTTAGATTTTGGATTCATAGCTAAAAATCCTCCTCTTATCCATAATCCTCTCCCAAGTTCCAGATTACCTTAGATCAAGTAAGTTTGCCCTTGATATTAACATATACAAAGGTAACAAGTCTATAAATATCTATAAGCACAACAGGAAAGGTATTTGGAGCTAAGAGCTGGAAAACCCAAAAAGGGACATATCTCCAGGTCATTCCAGGAGACCATATGAATATTTTCTTCCAGTGGAAAGGGGATGGAGGGAGGGTAGGTTGAGGAAGGGCAAAAATAGACAACAAAGATGCATCATTATGGTGAGTACATAACTTTTCTATCTAATGTTGTCTTCTTCATCTATTCTTCAACCTGTGGGTCAAAGTCCCCAGCTAGTAGCAACCCAGGGTGGACTCATGGAAAGATATTCCTGACTATGGCAGAACCAAATGTTGCTCTGCTCCTAGAAAGTATATCCAACTGGTAATGAACTATGATGGTATAAGCACTGTAGCAAGTAGCAGCAGCATAAATGTAATCTGTAGATGTTCTGGATTACAAAGCGTAAATGGAGACTGACATTGTGGAACAAGGTGGTCTTATTAAAAAACAACTTGCATTTATGACATAAGAAATACATTCAGAGAAAAATCTTGCTTATTTAACTTTAGACACACATTGTCCAAACTTATTTTTTGAAAACAAAATAATTGGCCCAATTTCCTGAAAGCTTTTGTTCTGTGGAGATAAAATCTCAGTTATCTGTGTACAGCCAGTAAATGAAGGATATATTCCCCTTTGTTGCAGAATTTTGGGAAGACCACTGGTAAATTAATGGATTGATTAAGGGTGAATTCAGAAGCTACGTTTGGGGGAAAGGATGGATTAATGCAAAGAGAAACCCTGTCTTTATGAAAAATGATACAAGACGGCTAGCAAGATAAAGCCTGAAGTTCAAAAACTCTTATTGCAGATGTAATAGCAACTAGAAAATTTTCCATGACAAAAATTTTAAATCAACCTTTGCTGCAGGTTCAAAGGGAAGCTGAGTTGAGGTCAGGAGAAGAACTGTCAAGATCCAAGGAAGGGGTAGGGTTCTTGATAGGTGGCCTGAGCAAAAACATACCTTTAAGGAAGACTTTGCATAACCTAAGGGAGGGCAATGACAATTGATTTTTGCCTACATGAAAACTGGAAACTGCAGCCAGCTGTACTTTGACTATAGAGTAACTTGCTCCATTATGAAAAATGAAAGACAGAAATTCTAAAACTGCTGGAATGGGTGCTAAAATGTGGCCTAGATTTCTCTTGATAGCCCAGGCACAGAATAATTTCCATTTGCACTTTCCTAGTGGAGATTTGTTGAGAAGTAAGAATGTGTAAAACTTGAGAAGAAAGCCTGGACTGTCTAACCATCATTGGAAGTACAGAAACCAATGTCTGGGTGAGGTAGCTTTGAAAGGTGAGACAGGAGACCCAGAAGCGGATTCAGAACCCAAAGAGGGTATAAGAGATGAGACCAGAGGAAGGGGAACCACACTTGTTGAGGCCAGAATGGGGCAATGAGGATTACTTAGCTCTTCTATAGATGAGCGTTCTGTAAAAACTTTGCTATGACAGGTGTGGAACAGTAGGCATAAAGGAATCCAGGGGCCAGTCATGGATCAGAGCATCCCTCGTGACTCCCCCTCTGGGGGGGGGGGGACTATGGCAAAAAAAGTGTTGCTTTTGGAATTGTGGACAGTGGCAAACAAGTCACAGCATAGCTGGCCCCATTGGTAAAAAATCTGTTTCATCATTGAAGGACTGTGAGACCACTTGAAAGGCATATGAAAAGGATATGGTCTCACTGTCCATTAACACACTGGACTTCCCTGGAATATGCATTGCTAAAAGAAAGCAGTTAGATGAGATCACCCACTGCCACACCCTCATTGCCTCCTGACACAAGGTGAAAGAGTGGATTCCTTATTTGTTGATGTAACAGATGACTGACATGTCTGTCTGCATATCAATTTTCCCTTGAGGTAGGAGCTCTTGAAATGCCTACAACACTAAAAGGACTGCCCTTATCTCTAGGACATTGATGTGAAAGTTGGCCTCTACGGAAGACCATGTGCCTTGAACTGTCTGTCCCATGTAATACCCCCCACCCCAAAGCAAATGGGAAGCATCTATGGTCACAATGGCCTTGAGCAATGGGAGAACAAAGGAGTGGCCCTGTGAAACATCTGGTGTGTGATTCCTCCCGGAAAAGTGATGTCAGCAGATCTTTGTAATTCGAATATGGGATGGCAATTCATAGACTATTGTACTGCTAGAGTACATTGCAATATTCTCATGTAAAATATTGCTAAGGGTAGAAGGGTTATGGAGACTGCCACTGACCCCAGAAACTGAAGGACCAGTCTGGCTGGTGGTAACTGAAGAGATAGCAAATTTTTCACTTGAAGCTGTAATTTGGACAATCTGGACAAAGGAAGCCAAGTTACTTGAGAAACTGTGTCCAGACAAGCCCCTATGAACTCTGGGGTTTGGGTGGGAAGGAGTGGAGACTTGTAGTTGATTGTGATGCCCAGGTATAGACATACATGGAGCAGGTATTCCCTGGCATGTCAGTAGATGCTTGGTTGGAGATAGGAGGAGCCAGTCATTGATTTATGGAAACATTTGAAATCCCAACAATCTCAGGTGAACTGCAACCACTGTCATACATTTGTTGAACACCTGGGGGGGCTGTGATGAGATCAAATCACAGGGCTCTGAATTGAAAGTGACTGGCTCCCAGCTGGAAGCAAAGGTATCTCCTGGATCATCCTTCTATTTTTATGTGATAATTTGAATCCTGGAGATCTAATGAGCGCATTCAATAGTCCTTCCTCAAAAGAATAAGAATGGACCAAACCATGACCATGCAGAACTTGGAGTGTTTGACAAACTGGTTTAAGTGGCTTATGTCCAATATGAGTTTGAGGTCCCCCATCTTGACAGTACATAGCTTTCTCAACCATAGCTACCCACCACAAGCTAATACATCTAACAACCTCCTATAGTCAAACTACTAACAAAAACTGTTGGAACTATCATATTTTACAAGTATTGTAATTTGATTATAATGAATTTTTATTGCATCCTGTTACTTTGTATTTTTTGTATTTGTATTTTTGTAATTTTCTGGAGCTTTTCTCCCCAAGACTCCATTGAAAATGGGCTCCTTGTGGCCCAATGGACCATCCTGGCAAACAAACTGGAAAAAAAAAAATAAATAAAAAGAATCCTGAATAAGTTTTGAATCCTCATCAGTCTGGTGGGACCTCTTGGATGATTCTTTTTCTTAGCAGCTTTTCTATCTCTGAGGCTGCTTCCTTCCTCTGATGGGGGTGGTACATCAGAAATTTTTTGTGGGTGAATGGGTGGGCAAGGAAAATGGTATGCAATAGCCTCTAGTACGTATTCTCTGCACCAACACATCTTTGATGATGGAAGTCCAGGATTCTGGGTGCACAGATAAGCTCCCCCTAATGTCTTCAGACTGCAGCAGTCAGTCAACCATTCAGGGGTACTGAAAAGGATTCTTGGTAAAGGAGTGCCTGAAGCTTTGGTTTTGGGGGCCTCTCCTATCTCTTGGATGATGTCTATCATTAGAATTTCCCCCTCTGCCACTCGGGGGGGGGGGGGGTCCATCTCCATAGGTGTCCTGAGAGAATCTCTGTGATTTCTGGCATCACATCTTTCTACCCTCTTTTTGGTTTCTTGAGAAGGTCTTCTGAGGGGGTATAACAATGTAATCCTATGGCAGATGGGGTCTTCCCATCCTGTTCACTCCTGGAGAATGTCCAAAATGGCAGTGGTATGAAGAAACCATATCTGGCCACTGGAAGCTGAGGTAATTTGGGCTTGGGAGAGGATTATGGGTAAGATGTCCAGCTTGAGATACAGATCCAAAGTCTGAGGAGTGGCCAAGGTCAAATCCAAAACCTACAGGTTGAGGAATGGATGAAAAAGACATCAGATACCCTGTTTGCAGGGCAGGTGATTAAAAGTAGATCAAAATATACCTTGGTTTAAATGACTGTCACTGTTGAAGTGACACCCTGACCCCATGTGCAAAAATGGGAAAAAGGAGCTGTCACTGAATGGATGGATAACGTTAGAGGGCTGATGGGAACAGGACAGGCACTGAGTAGAACTAATCTCTCCATACAGCACAGATCCATGTCCATTGGAGAGCTATCTGATACTAGCATTAAAGCTCAACAGTGATGGCCAGATAGACTTTGAATATTAACAGAAGTACTTGATCACAGTTAGGAGTTTAAACTACAAAGTGGATCCCAATTTGCAGCAGGATACACCAAATGAAGATGCAAAGGTGGCTATATAAAAAGTCAAACCAGATACAAAGCCTAGTGACTTAGGAAATTTCAGTAAGCATGAGCTCAAGGTAAAATTCTACCTCCAGTTCTGTGCTCTGTAAAAGATAGAAATTGCAGCAAACAGTCCAAAAATTAAAGTTATGTACTCACTATACCTATGCATCTGTATTGTCCATTTTCATTCTTCCTCAACATATGAGTTATTGATATGGCCTCAGATAAAACTTGGCCACATACCACAGACTTATGAATCCAACTCTCGAGCTGCTCCCTCTACCCATAATGCCACAGTAATCCAACAATACCTCAGATCGAGTTTGCTGCCTTCCAGATCCTAGGATACAGTAGGAAGGAGGATGAAATAACAGTAAAGCTAGGGCTCAAACCTGGAACAAAAGGTTCCAAAATATCCATAAGATCACTCAAGAAGATGAAAGGAAGTGGGAAGGAGATGGAGAGTTATAGAAGAATGAAAATGGACAACACAAATGCATAGTTATGGTGAGAACATAACTTCAATATCTGATGTCCTTTTCATTTTTCCTCAATGTATGGAACAGAGTCCGCAGCAACGTAAATCTTGGGTGGCTCCTAGAGAACTGCCGAACCAAAAGCAGCTCTGTTTCTAGAGGTCAAATCTAGTTTGTAATGAGCAATAAAGGTATGAGCATTAGACCAGGTAGCTGCTATGTAAATGTCATCAATGGAAGTTCCAGATCAGAATGCAAAAGAAGTGGCCATGGATCTAGTTGAATGTGCCTTAGGAGGCTTTGATATGGAGAGGCCCTGCTGAGTATATACAAAAGAAATGCAACCAGTAATCCATTTGGCCAGTGTAACTTTAGAAACTCGTAATCCCAATCTGTTTGGTGAAAAATAAACAAATAACTGGGCTGACTTCCTGAAGGGTTTTGTCTTGTGTAGATAGACACTTAGTTGTCTATGTACATCTAAAGGGTGTAGCATGCACTTTCTCTTATTTGAAAAATTAGGGAAGAAAACAGGCAGATTAATTGAGTGATATTCAATTCAGAGGCTACTTTTGGTAAGATGGAAGGGTTGGCTCATAAGGTAACTCTCTCTTTGTGTGAAAAATAATGTAAAGGGATTTGGATGATTGAGCATGGAGTTCTGAAATTCTCCTCATAGATGTACTTGCTACTAGAAATGCTGTTTTCCAAGACAAAAATTTTAAATCAGTTTTGACTGAAGGTTCAAAAGATTGTTGAGTCAACCCCTTAAGTACAATTGTCAAATCCCAAGGAGGAGATGGATCCTTAACCGGGGACCTAAGTAAGAAGGTGCCCTTTAGAAAAGCCTGGCAAAATTTGGAAGAAGCGAGAGAGGAAGCATTTCTCCTGAATGAAAATTTGATATGGCTGCAAACTGTACTTTGATTGTGGAGAAACTAGCACCTTCCTGAAAATTAGAGGCTAAGAATTCTAAAACCAAAGAAATAGGAGCAGTAAAAGGGTCAGTTTTCTGCTCAAGCTCAAATTGAAAATCTTTTCCATTAAATTTTGTAGATCTTCCTGGTAGGGGCTTTATGGGAAGATAAAAGTGTTTGCCAAACCAGGGGGTGGTCTGGCTATTAATAGAATTGGAGAAACCATGTGGTTAGTTTTAGTCCTGGGATATTGGGATGTTTCATCCCCAAGGGATGTGAAAGAAGTTCTGGACTGGGGTCCAGTATCCATGGAGGATAATGAAGAGGAGTCCAAAGGAAGGAAAACCATATTTGGAGAGGTCAAAAGGGGGAGATGAGGATAACTGAGCTCTTCAACTGATGTGCTTTCTGTAAGAATTTTGGAATCACAGGTAACTGATATAGGCAGAAAGGACAATGAAGGGCCAAACATGGACCAGAGCATTTCCTGGTGATTCTCCCTGAGGGGGGATTAGAGAAAAATATCTGCTGCACTTGTTGTTGTGGGGTAATGTAAAGAGATTGCAGCAGAGTTGGCCCCAATAACAGAAAATCTTCTTCACACTTGACTGATTGAGAGACCACTCTAGAGGTAACAAAATGGACCTGGTGAGTTTGTATGCTAGTACTTTGGATTTCCTCAGAATGTAAATCCTCAGAACAATCACAACAGAAAGCAGGCATGAAGGAAAAAAAACATACCATAATGGAAAGGAACACAATTTATTAATGATAAAATAAAAACAATGTGCATAAGCGCTTTCATCCCGGTATCCCTGGAAATTTGTCAGATAAAATACAAGTACAGAATAATCAATTTAAATCCCCCCTTTACCATCGCATGACCTCCCAATAGATACATCATTATAATGCCTCAGTTTACAGAAACAGTGCACATTCTTCATTATTAAACATACCAATGACTTCAAGCAACCAATATAAAATAATCACTTGTTGTACCCTAACTAAAATATATATTAAAACTCCAGTGCAATCTATTTAAAACTTAATTAAAAATCACACACTAATTAATATAAATAGCTATAAAATGTATTCAATGTTAAACTTAAAAATCCTAGCAGCTAACCAACCATGCAAGATATTGTTAATTATATAAATCACTGAACAAAACTGCAGTGGTGGTGCTGTGGTAGCATTGTCGCCTCACAGTAAGATGTCCTGTTCGATTCTCAGCTAAAGCGTCTTCTGTGTGGAGACATGCGTGAATGGGCGTACCTTCGTTGAAGGTTGTGCATCAGAGCTGGCAACTCGGTACGTAAAATTTTACTGCCAATCATTAGCGGACCGGAGTTCCACTGTGGCGACCCCTAACCGGGAAAAGCCGAAAGATACAACTGAACAAAAGCCTAATCTTAGATAAATAATAAATTAAACCTTAAAATCACAACAAATTGTTTAATAATGCAAACATACATAAAATTTAATACATTAAAAAGGCCAGCCTATCTTTCCAGTGCCCTCACTTTTAACAGACAGGGAATGGAACAATTCTCATTTAAGCCAGGCATTTTTATACTGGCAATTATCAATGCTTTTAGAATTTATATTGTATTTTATCTGATATCTGGGACGAAAAAGCTTATGCACATTATTTTTATTCTTAACAAATTGTGTGGCTTTCCACTACAGTATGGTTTTTCCTTCCTGCCTGCTTTCTGCTGTGATCGTTCTTAGGATTTACTATTTCCCCAGAATGTGCATTGCCACTAGAAAGCAGTTGGAGGAAATCACCCACTGCCACAAAGTGGGTAGGAAAAGTTTCCCCCTTGTTTGGGGATGTACCAGACCACAAACCATGTTGTCTGTATCACAATAGTTCCAAGAGGGAGAACATCTTGAAAGGCCTGCAACACTAGAACCATACTCGCCTCTAGAACACTGATGTGTGATTTGGTCTCTTGGGGAGTCCACGTGCCTTGGACTGTCTCTCTGAAGAAATGCCCCCCGACCTCAAATGAGAGGCATCAGTGGTCACCGTGGGCACTAGGAGAGGTAGAATAGACAGCCCAGGTAAATCTCTTCTGCCTGAATCCACCAACAAAGATAATTTTTGCATAGTCTGGTGTTTTTGACTGGGAAGGATACAGAATCTTACAAAATGAACCATGGAATAACTAGTCTCCATTGGAGAACAAGCATAAAGTAACGTGCCAAGGGAACTAAGATTATTACTGCTGTCATTGAACCTAGAGCCTGGAGAATAAGTTTGGCTAGAGGAGCAGGGTGAATAAGAATTTGCTGAACCTGAAACTTGACTGAATCCACACAATGTGTAGGCAGAGCAGCAATCTCACATACTGTGTTCCACTGGGCACTGATGATCTCCAGGCTCTGTAATGGCTGTAGTTTTGATTTGGAAATGATGACTGAAATGCCTAGTCTTTGACAAAGTTGGGGCAAATAGTCTCTGGACTGTTCTAAGCAATGCCTGGTTGGGCAGTGAGAATCCAGTCAATTAAATATGGAAATGCCAGGAATCCCAGTGGCCTCAGGTGAGCTGCCACCACTGCCATATACTTGGTAAACACCCTGGGGGCTGTGGTGAGACCAAAGGGGAGGGCTCTGAACTGACAATGACTGGCCCTCAGCCGAAAGCACATGTATCTTAAGCAGCATCTGCTCATCTTGATTTGATAGTATGCATCCTGAAGACCAACTGATCACATCCAATCATCCTTGTGCAAAAAGCACAGGATAGACTGAAACAAGACCATTCGGAACCTTGAGTTCAGGTTGCTTAGATCCAAAATTGGTCTCAGGTCCTCTGTCTTTTTTGGCACTAAAAAGAACCTTGAGTAAGTTCTGAATCATCTTTGGTCTGGTGGGACCTCCTGGATAACTTTTTGTCCAGCAGTTTTTGAATCTCTTGAGCTACAGCTTCTTTCTGACTGGGTGGAATGTTGGGATGTTTTCTTCTTTTGGTTGGGGAATCTGGAAAAAAAGGTATGAAACAACATCTAGATATTTTAGCACCCAAAAATCTTTTGTCTGGTTCCCCCCCCCCCGACTTCCTCCAGAGGTGAGCACAGAAAGGGTCTATCTGGAAAGGAATCTCAGAAAAAGGAAGTTATGTACTCACCATAATGTTCCATCTGAGTAGTTATACTTCATGTTCTGCAACCTGTGCGTATTCGGATCCATACTGGATCTGAGCTGGCAAAATTTTCCAAGCATCTACTCCAAGCTCCTCCCCTTACCCATAACCTCTCACATCTCCTACCTTCCTTCAGATCGAGTTTGCCACTATCCAAACTATCAGCAACTCAATAACAGCACTAACCTAGAACAGGTTTGAGGGAAGGAGGGCGGGACAGTTGCAGAAAATGAAGTATAACTACTCAGATAGAACGTTATGGTGAGTACATAACTTCTTTATCTGAAGTAGTTAACTTCATTTATCTGCAAATTGCGGGACAGAGTCCCAAGCTACCAAAACTCCTGGGAGGCCCTCATGGAAGGATATTCCTGAGCAACACAGAGCCAAAGGATGCTCCCCTCTAGAGATCAAACCCAACTTATAATGAGAAATAAATGTATGTGACCTTGCCCAGGTCGCTGCTGCACAGATATCATCCAGTGAAACCCTAGACCAAAAAGCAGCAGAAGTTGCCATAGATCTGGTAGAATGAGCTTTAACAGGACCAGGCGGGGACAGACCTTTGTCCTTATAGACTTGCAGTATACATTGTGTAATCCATCTGGCTAAGGAGACCTTGGATATGGCTCTGCCCAAAAAGGGTTTAGAAAAGGACAATAATAACTGGTCAGACTTACGAAAGGGTTTAGTCCTATGTAAATAGAAACAAAGCTGTCTATGAACATCTAGCAAATGCAGTTTATATTCACCCTTGTTCTGAAAATTTGGAAAGAAAACAGGCAGGTTAATCTTCTGATCAATATTTGATTCAGAGGCAACTTTCGGTAAGAAAGAAGGGTTCGTCTGAGCGAAACCCTGTCTTTGTGAAAGATCAAGTAAGGGGCACGGCAGACAAAGCTTGGATCTCAGAAACTCTTCTGGCTGAATTAATGGCCACTAGGAAAGCTGTCTTCCAGGATAAGAATTTCAAATCTACTGACGCTGCTGGTTTGAAGGGGGGAGCAACTAGCCTGCAGAACTAGGGTAAGGTCCCAAGGAGGGACTGAATCCTTAACTGGAGGGCGTAAAAGAAAGGTGCCTTTCAGAAAAGCTTTACACAGACTCAAAGAGGCCAGAGCATTCATATTTTCGCCGATATGAAAATTAGAGATGGCCACCAGTTGTACTTTTACTGTGGAGGAACTAGCCCCTTGTTGGAAAATATTGGACAAAAACTCCAATACTGCAGCAACCGGGGCTGTAAAGGGATCTAGGTTCCTCTGAGAAGCCCAAATAGAGAAGCGTTTCAATTTACTGCAATAAAACTTCCTAGTGAAAGCTTTGTGTAATGCCACCAGAATAGTTTTTACTGAAGATGACAGACAGGGAGCCCTAGCAATCAGGGGAACTGGAGCAACCAAGCTGTCAGCTTGAGGCTGTCCAGGTCGGGCTGACAGATGCCCGAGGGATGAGAGATGAAATTCAGGCAAAGATCCAGAATCCAAGGAGGAATTAGAACATGAGACCAGAGGATCGGGAACCACACTTGATGAGGCCAGAATGAGGCAATGAGGATCACTTTGCACCCCAGTTGGCAAGCTTTCTGAAGAAACTTCGAAATGAGAGGTAACAGGGGGGTAAGCATACAGTAACCCAGGAGGCCAAGCATGGATGAGAGCATTTCTGGGGAAGTCCCCTGGTGAAGGGATCAGAGTGAAGAAATCTCTGCACTTTGTGTTGGAAGGAGATGCAAAGAGATCGCAGCAAGGCTGACCCCATGCAAGGAAGATCTCCGCTATCGATTGCTTCAGAGACCACTCTTATGGCATTAGAATAGCCCGACAGTCTGTCCACTAAAATGTTGGAGCGTCAAGGGATGTGCGTTGCAATCAGAAACCGACTGGTGGAGATTGCCCACTCCCACACTCTCATAGCCTCACGACAAAGAGGGTAAGATCTGGTTCCTTCTTGTTTGTTGATGTATCAGACAACATGTATGTTGTCTGACTGAACTGCAATCATCCCTGGGGGAAGAACAGCATGAAAGGCTTGCAAAGCTAAAAGCACTGCCCTCGTCTCCAGAACACTGATATGCAATCTGATCTCAGTCTGGGACCATGTGCCTTGGACCGTCCTCCCCAAATAATGCCCTCCAACACAGCTTGGAGGTGTCCGTGGTCACTGTGGCTTGGGCTGTGGGAGTTATGAAGGATCGACCTCCTAAGATTTTCGGTGATTGGAGCCACCAGAAAAGAGACATCTTGCAGGCTCTGCTGATTCTTATTGGATAGTCCATGGGGAGGACTAGCCAAGACCAATGTACTACCAGGGTCCACTGAAGCACCTGCAAGTGAAGGCACGCACAGGGAAGGATTGAGATTGTGGCCATGGAGCCAAGGGCTCAGAGAACATCGCTCGTCATTGGCAGTCTGGGGCCGAGGATCACCGAATCATGGGCCCGTAGGCTCTGAACCCTGTCTAGTGTGAGAAAGACTTGCAATTGTAGAGTGTCCAGCCGTGCCCCTATAAATTCCAATGTCTGTGTTGGGTTCAAGCAGAACTTGGAGATGTTGATGGTAATCCCTAGGTTGACTGCAAGATGCAGGATGGAGTCTCTGGCCATGCAAAGTAGATGCTTGGTGGCAGCAGCGAGGAGTCAATCATCTAGGTAAGGAAACACCTGAATTCCCTGAAGCGTCAAGTGAGCTGCTACAACTGCCATAACCTTGGCTGTGGTGAGATCAAAGGGTAGGGCTCTGAACTGGAAATGACTGGCTCCCAGCTGGAAGTGAAGGAATCTCCTGGAGCTTCTGTGAATTTTGATATGGTAGTAAGCATCCTGGAGGTCTACTGAACACATCCAGTCGCACTCTCGGAGGCAAGGTAGGATGGACTGCAAGGTGACAATCTGGAATTTCTGCTTGGCTACGGTCAGGTTCAGGGTTGACAGGTCTAATGTGGGCCTGAGGTCCCCCGTCTTATTTTTTGGCACTAAAAAGAACCTTGAGTAAACGCCTAATCCAGACTGATCTGGGGGGGGGGGGCTGGTTCGATGGCACGATTGCAAAGCAGCTTTGAAATTTCTTGCACTGCTGTCTCCCTTTGAGCTGGTGGAACATCCGGGATGCGCTTTGCTTGGATGGGTGGGGAAACGAACGGGATGGAGTAGCCTCTGGATATTATTTGGAGCACCCAACGGTCCTCCGTAATGGACCCCCAAGCTGTTAGGTGCAATGACAATCTTCCCCCGACTGTCTCCAGAGGAGGACAATCAGACAACCCCTCAGGGTTGCTGCATGGGTCTGTTCGAGAAGGTCTTCCTAGACCCAAAGTTCCTCAGCCCCCCTCTGCCAATGGGGCAGCATTTGTCTTGTCCTCCTCTGCCTCTAGGGGATGAATTGTCCTGAGAGTCCCAGGAAAACTGAGATTTTCAGAACCACATCTTCTTTTGCCCTGTCTAATTCCTAGAAAAGTATCTTTGAGGGCTAGAAAAGCGAACTCCGATGGCAGAGTCTTCCTGTCCTTCTTGCTCTGGACCAGCGGTGTCACATACTGTCTTCCCAAACAGGGAATAACCATCAAAGGGAGCATTTGTGAATGACGCCTTGAAGGGGTCCGCAAATTGACATAGTTTGAGCCAAGTGTGTCACCTCATAGCTACGCCGGTCCCAGCCACCCTAGCTGCTCCTTCCACGGCATGGGAAAGAAGAAGCATGGACATGTTCAAAACAAACTTTAGAGTTGACATTTTCACTGAGAACAGCCGCTTGTCCTTTGGCGACAAAGACTCTGGGGGGGCGACACAGCTAACTCTATGATTAGGTCTCGTTGAAGTCATATGATGTGTGCCAAATAATTCAGCGCTCGAATAGAAAATGTTGCTAAAGAAAAGACTCGCTTCCCAAATCGATCCACCGCCCTAGACTCCTTGTCCGGAGGGTGGACCAAAGAACTTTCCTGTGCCAGTTCTCTCTTGCTGGCAGCTGCAACCACCATAGCATCCATCGCGGATCCCTTGTACCAGACCTGTCTGCATGTGGGAGGAGAGAGGATTCTGTCCGGTCATTTAGGTATTGGCTCTATGGTGTCAGGCTCCTTCCATGCCCGCGTGGTAATGAGATCCACTAAGGGATCCGCAGAACGGGACACCCAGGATGTAGATGGGCCTGTGCCTCCAGGAATACTGACTCATAAGTAGAGGGTTTTGGGGCTGACCAACGGAGGATCTCCATGATGTCTCCAAAGGAGACATCCTCAGGAGGTGACCTAGGGGAACCCTCACCTTCATCTAAGTCAGTATTTTCTGTGAGGGACTCGGGGGAGTCTATGTGCCTCCTCTTACAAGAGTGCTTACTGGGACCTTCTTCAGTGGGACTCTCTGAAGAGGGCTCATAAGTCACAAAGGGGTTCCACGATGGGATCCACCTGGGGGTCCTCTAGCACGGGCTGTCCCTGGGACAAGCTGATGGGAGTCATGACCAAATCCACAGGAGCCTGGGCAGAGAAAAGGCGATGGGCTGGGGTCTCAATCCTTGGGAGAGAACCCTCTCCACCATGTTGAACACCGAAGGAGAGCGCACCTCCTTAGCAACCAACAAGGAGGAAGCTCTCCACGGCTCCGCCATGAGGATTGGGGCTGAGGCCAAGGTAGCCGGGGTTCCAAAGGAACGGCTCAGATCCGACAATGTTAGAGCTGAAGACACCTCAGTTCCCTCGGATCCTACTCCCCGTTCTTGGCCCTGAGAGTTGCTCAGATCTGAACAGGTCTGATTCAATGAACTCAAGGTAAACACCGGCATTGAGGTTGGAGGAACCATCAGTGCCGAAACACCCAGCTCCTAGGATCCTTGGATCCATAAACCCTGAAACCACAGGTCGGATCGGGGAAGGAGAGATTGGATGGAAGAAGGGCATGGAGGTCCCCTCTCTGGCCAGAGAGGGGCCTGGCAAGACTCCCATTTGGATTTGAGTCAGAATGAACCTCCGCATCATCCTGTCCATGTCTAGCTCCAACAGACTCTGAGTCGAATGCAAGGAGGCGACCGACTCAGATCTGGCTGATCGGTGGGACGACCTCGAAGAAGGCCTTAGGTCCAAGGGCTCAGTAGGCTCTGGGGAGAACCTCGGGGAGTGGAGCTGAGGAGAGGTAGTTCTGATAACTTTGGTAGGTGGACTAGGAAAGGGCTCCCGTGCTGGAGACCGCTTGCAGTGCCTATCCCCTCTCTTGTCCTTATCTTCAGAAGGCTTAGAGGGAGGTTGAGTCCCAGCTCGGGGGGAGGGGTTGATCTGCTACTGGAGCCGAGGTCGCCATGTCCAAGGCAGAAACTGGTAGAACGCCCTTAGCTACCAGCTTTGTCTTCCTTTCCTTTCAAGGACCTAGGGTTGAACCCTGCACACATACTACAAGGCAAAGATAGATGGGTAACACCCAGGCAAATAACACACAGAGTGTGGCCATCAGCCAGTGAATGCTTGTACTCACCATAATGTTCCATCTGAGTAGTTATACTTCATGTTCTGCAACCTGTGCGTATTCGGATCCATACTGGATCTGAGCTGGCAAAATTTTCCAAGCATCTACTCCAAGCTCCTCCCCTTACCCATAACCTCTCACATCTCCTACCTTCCTTCAGATCGAGTTTGCCACTATCCAAACTATCAGCAACTCAATAACAGCACTAACCTAGAACAGGTTTGAGGGAAGGAGGGCGGGACAGTTGCAGAAAATGAAGTATAACTACTCAGATAGAACGTTATGGTGAGTACATAACTTCTTTATCTGAAGTAGTTAACTTCATTTATCTGCAAATTGCGGGACAGAGTCCCAAGCTACCAAAACTCCTGGGAGGCCCTCATGGAAGGATATTCCTGAGCAACACAGAGCCAAAGGATGCTCTCCTCTAGAGATCAAACCCAACTTATAATGAGAAATAAATGTATGTGACCTTGCCCAGGTCGCTGCTGCACAGATATCATCCAGTGAAACCCTAGACCAAAAAGCAGCAGAAGTTGCCATAGATCTGGTAGAATGAGCTTTAACAGGACCAGGCGGGGACAGACCTTTGTCCTTATAGACTTGCAGTATACATTGTGTAATCCATCTGGCTAAGGAGACCTTGGATATGGCTCTGCCCAAAAAGGGTTTAGAAAAGGACAATAATAACTGGTCAGACTTACGAAAGGGTTTAGTCCTATGTAAATAGAAACAAAGCTGTCTATGAACATCTAGCAAATGCAGTTTATATTCACCCTTGTTCTGAAAATTTGGAAAGAAAACAGGCAGGTTAATCTTCTGATCAATATTTGATTCAGAGGCAACTTTCGGTAAGAAAGAAGGGTTCGTGCGGAGCGAAACCCTGTCTTTGTGAAAGATCAAGTAAGGGGCACGGCAGACAAAGCTTGGATCTCAGAAACTCTTCTGGCTGAATTAATGGCCACTAGGAAAGCTGTCTTCCAGGATAAGAATTTCAAATCTACTGACGCTGCTGGTTTGAAGGGGGGAGCAACTAGCGCCTGCAGAACTAGGGTAAGGTCCCAAGGAGGGACTGAATCCTTAACTGGAGGGCGTAAAAGAAAGGTGCCTTTCAGAAAAGCTTTACACAGACTCAAAGAGGCCAGAGCATTCATATTTTCGCCGATATGAAAATTAGAGATGGCCACCAGTTGTACTTTTACTGTGGAGGAACTAGCCCCTTGTTGGAAAATATTGGACAAAAACTCCAATACTGCAGCAACCGGGGCTGTAAAGGGATCTAGGTTCCTCTGAGAAGCCCAAATAGAGAAGCGTTTCAATTTACTGCAATAAAACTTCCTAGTGAAAGCTTTGTGTAATGCCACCAGAATAGTTTTTACTGAAGATGACAGACAGGGAGCCCTAGCAATCAGGGGAACTGGAGCAACCAAGCTGTCAGCTTGAGGCTGTCCAGGTCGGGCTGACAGATGCCCGAGGGATGAGAGATGAAATTCAGGCAAAGATCCAGAATCCAAGGAGGAATTAGAACATGAGACCAGAGGATCGGGAACCACACTTGATGAGGCCAGAATGAGGCAATGAGGATCACTTTGCACCCCAGTTGGCAAGCTTTCTGAAGAAACTTGAAATGAGAGGTAACAGGGGTAAGCATACAGTAACCCAGGAGGCCAAGCATGGATGAGAGCATTTCTGGGGAAGTCCCCTGGTGAAGGGATCAGAGTGAAGAAATCTCTGCACTTTGTGTTGGAAGGAGATGCAAAGAGATCGCAGCAAGGCTGACCCCATGCAAGGAAGATCTCCGCTATCGATTGCTTCAGAGACCACTCTTATGGCATTAGAATAGCCCGACAGTCTGTCCACTAAAATGTTGGAGCGTCAAGGGATGTGCGTTGCAATCAGAAACCGACTGGTGGAGATTGCCCACTCCCACACTCTCATAGCCTCACGACAAAGAGGGTAAGATCTGGTTCCTTCTTGTTTGTTGATGTATCAGACAACATGTATGTTGTCTGACTGAACTGCAATCATCCCTGGGGGAAGAACAGCATGAAAGGCTTGCAAAGCTAAAAGCACTGCCCTCGTCTCCAGAACACTGATATGCAATCTGATCTCAGTCTGGGACCATGTGCCTTGGACCGTCCTCCCCAAATAATGCCCTCCAACACAGCTTGGAGGTGTCCGTGGTCACTGTGGCTTGGGCTGTGGGAGTTATGAAGGATCGACCTCCTAAGATTTTCGGTGATTGGAGCCACCAGAAAAGAGACATCTTGCAGGCTCTGCTGATTCTTATTGGATAGTCCATGGGGAGGACTAGCCAAGACCAATGTACTACCAGGGTCCACTGAAGCACCTGCAAGTGAAGGCACGCACAGGGAAGGATTGAGATTGTGGCCATGGAGCCAAGGGCTCAGAGAACATTGCTCGTCATTGGCAGTCTGGGGCCGAGGATCACCGAATCATGGGCCCGTAGGCTCTGAACCCTGTCTAGTGTGAGAAAGACTTGCAATTGTAGAGTGTCCAGCCGTGCCCCTATAAATTCCAATGTCTGTGTTGGGTTCAAGCAGAACTTGGAGATGTTGATGGTAATCCCTAGGTTGACTGCAAGATGCAGGATGGAGTCTCTGGCCATGCAAAGTAGATGCTTGGTGGCAGCAGCGAGGAGTCAATCATCTAGGTAAGGAAACACCTGAATTCCCTGAAGCGTCAAGTGAGCTGCTACAACTGCCATAACCTTGGCTGTGGTGAGATCAAAGGGTAGGGCTCTGAACTGGAAATGACTGGCTCCCAGCTGGAAGTGAAGGAATCTCCTGGAGCTTCTGTGAATTTTGATATGGTAGTAAGCATCCTGGAGGTCTACTGAACACATCCAGTCGCACTCTCGGAGGCAAGGTAGGATGGACTGCAAGGTGACAATCTGGAATTTCTGCTTGGCTACGGTCAGGTTCAGGGTTGACAGGTCTAATGTGGGCCTGAGGTCCCCCGTCTTATTTTTTGGCACTAAAAAGAACCTTGAGTAAACGCCTAATCCAGACTGATCTGGGGGGGGGGGCTGGTTCGATGGCACGATTGCAAAGCAGCTTTGAAATTTCTTGCACTGCTGTCTCCCTTTGAGCTGGTGGAACATCCGGGATGCGCTTTGCTTGGATGGGTGGGGAAACGAACGGGATGGAGTAGCCTCTGGATATTATTTGGAGCACCCAACGGTCCTCCGTAATGGACCCCCAAGCTGTTAGGTGCAATGACAATCTTCCCCCGACTGTCTCCAGAGGAGGACAATCAGACAACCCCTCAGGGTTGCTGCATGGGTCTGTTCGAGAAGGTCTTCCTAGACCCAAAGTTCCTCAGCCCCTCTGCCAATGGGGCAGCATTTGTCTTGTCCTCCTCTGCCTCTAGGGGATGAATTGTCCTGAGAGTCCCAGGAAAACTGAGATTTTCAGAACCACATCTTCTTTTGCCCTGTCTAATTCCTAGAAAAGTATCTTTGAGGGCTAGAAAAGCGAACTCCGATGGCAGAGTCTTCCTGTCCTTCTTGCTCTGGACCAGCGGTGTCACATACTGTCTTCCCAAACAGGGAATAACCATCAAAGGGAGCATTTGTGAATGACGCCTTGAAGGGGTCCGCAAATTGACATAGTTTGAGCCAAGTGTGTCACCTCATAGCTATGCGGTCCCAGCCACCCTAGCTGCTCCTTCCACGGCATGGGAAAGAAGAAGCATGGACATGTTCAAAACAAACTTTAGAGTTGACATTTTCACTGAGAACAGCCGCTTGTCCTTTGGCGACAAAGACTCTGGGGGGGCGACACAGCTAACTCTATGATTAGGTCTCGTTGAAGTCATATGATGTGTGCCAAATAATTCAGCGCTCGAATAGAAAATGTTGCTAAAGAAAAGACTCGCTTCCCAAATCGATCCACCGCCCTAGACTCCTTGTCCGGAGGGTGGACCAAAGAACTTTCCTGTGCCAGTTCTCTCTTGCTGGCAGCTGCAACCACCATAGCATCCATCGCGGATCCCTTGTACCAGACCTGTCTGCATGTGGGAGGAGAGAGGATTCTGTCCGGTCATTTAGGTATTGGCTCTATGGTGTCAGGCTCCTTCCATGCCCGCGTGGTAATGAGATCCACTAAGGGATCCGCAGAACGGGACACCCAGGATGTAGATGGGCCTGTGCCTCCAGGAATACTGACTCATAAGTAGAGGGTTTTGGGGCTGACCAACGGAGGATCTCCATGATGTCTCCAAAGGAGACATCCTCAGGAGGTGACCTAGGGGAACCCTCACCTTCATCTAAGTCAGTATTTTCTGTGAGGGACTCGGGGGAGTCTATGTGCCTCCTCTTACAAGAGTGCTTACTGGGACCTTCTTCAGTGGGACTCTCTGAAGAGGGCTCATAAGTCACAAGGGGGTTCCACGATGGGATCCACCTGGGGGTCCTCTAGCACGGGCTGTCCCTGGGACAAGCTGATGGGAGTCATGACCAAATCCACAGGAGCCTGGGCAGAGAAAAGGCGATGGGCTGGGGTCTCAATCCTTGGGAGAGAACCCTCTCCACCATGTTGAACACCGAAGGAGAGCGCACCTCCTTAGCAACCAACAAGGAGGAAGCTCTCCACGGCTCCGCCATGAGGATTGGGGCTGAGGCCAAGGTAGCCGGGGTTCCAAAGGAACGGCTCAGATCCGACAATGTTAGAGCTGAAGACACCTCAGTTCCCTTGGATCCTACTCCCCGTTCTTGGCCCTGAGAGTTGCTCAGATCTGAACAGGTCTGATTCAATGAACTCAAGGTAATCACCGGCATTGAGGTTGGAGGAACCATCAGTGCCGAAACACCCAGCTCCTAGGATCCTTGGATCCATAAACCCTGAAACCACAGGTCGGATCGGGGAAGGAGAGATTGGATGGAAGAAGGGCATGGAGGTCCCCTCTCTGGCCAGAGAGGGGCCTGGCAAGACTCCCATTTGGATTTGAGTCAGAATGAACCTCCGCATCATCCTGTCCATGTCTAGCTCCAACAGACTCTGAGTCGAATGCAAGGAGGCGACCGACTCAGATCTGGCTGATCGGTGGGACGACCTCGAAGAAGGCCTTAGGTCCAAGGGCTCAGTAGGCTCTGGGGAGAACCTCGGGGAGTGGAGCTGAGGAGAGGTAGTTCTGATAACTTTGGTAGGTGGACTAGGAAAGGGCTCCCGTGCTGGAGACCGCTTGCAGTGCCTATCCCCTCTCTTGTCCTTATCTTCAGAAGGCTTAGAGGGAGGTTGAGTCCCAGCTCGGGGGGAGGGGTTGATCTGCTACTGGAGCCGAGGTCGCCATGTCCAAGGCAGAAACTGGTAGAACGCCCTTAGCTACCAGCTTTGTCTTCCTTTCCTTTCAAGGACCTAGGGTTGAACCCTGCACACATACTACAAGGCAAAGATAGATGGGTAACACCCAGGCAAATAACACACAGAGTGTGGCCATCAGCCAGTGAATGCTTGTGGCCACACTCTGTGCATTGTTTAAAAGTTGTTTTTGGCTTCTCAGACATCACAAAAACCCACTCAGCCAAAACCTATCCCAAAACTAACACACACACTGAGGTCGGGTTAGGCCTACACACTACCTTACTAACTTTAACTTTTAAACTACTTTTTTTTTTTAAGCAGAAAAACCGACGAACAGTGAAGGGGAGGAAAGGGTTGATTATTGACCACACACACACACACACACACACACACACACACACACACACACACACACACACACACACACACACACACACACACACACACTCTATATATATATCTGAAAAAACTTCAACTTACTATACCCAACTTGGCGCCAAAGAGTACGCATGAAGCGGCAAAAGAGATCTGAGGGAAGGTAGGAGATGTGAGGGATTATGGGTAAGGGAGGAGCTTGGAAAATGTTGCGGGCTCGGATCTGATATGGATCCGAATACCCACAGGTTGCAGATAAATGAAGTTAACTACTTCAGATTCCTGGTTTTGCTGGCCTCCTCTGCTGTGAGGACATCTTCCATTTAAACTACCCCCTCTGCCCCTGGGGGAGTTGCCCCTGTGAGGGTCCTGGAAGGGACTAGGTCGACAAGCTCATCAGCTGGGTGAGTCACCCAAGACATAGATGGGCTGGAACCAAAAGGTTCCAGAGATACTGACTCCTCGGGGGAGGCAGTATCTGAAGAGCATCCACCCTTTTGATGAAGTCATTCCCTCCAGTACAGCTCTTTTGAGTGTGTACTTTTAACTCCCAGTTGGTGTGGCTTGAACCTTTAAAAAAATGAAGTCATCACCTTACAGTTCAAACAAATATTCATATCTCGGGAACCACAAGTATCACTAGAAAACTGTAAATGGCAAAATATTCAAGATAAATTAATCCTTACATTAGTGGCATTCATTCAGTCCGATGCTTTAAACTGCAATTTATAAACCAAATTAAAGGCACTGAATATTAATTCCATTATATTGTATAAGCAGCTTATTTCATCTCGGTAACCATTCAAGCAATACACATACTGCCAGCAAGATTTTCTTCATACAGCTATGAGCTTTCATATGAGGCTATGCAGCTGTCTGTGTTACCTGAAAGTTGAGATATTTAGACATATATGAACATTATTACAATACAAATAAACAATGTACAAATAATATTCAATATCTCCTTAGCTGCATTAGACAATGGTGAAATATCAATACAATTATGTTGCCGTCATGTATGTTTTATGATGAAATCTTCTGATACCTTGCATGTAGCATGGCTTTGGACATTATTAATGCAAATATGAACAAGAAATATATGCTGCCTGGTGGCAGCAGTAGGAAGTAACACCAGAAACACCTAGAGTTAAGAATCCTTAGAATGCCTCCAAATGAGATGTCATCTGGTAGAAATCCGGGGACCTTTCACCTTCCTCGAAGTCAGTATCCTCTGTAAGAGATTCCAGAGGGGAGTCTACGTGCTTCCTTTTGCATATTTTCTTGTGGGAAAACTCATCTGTGGGATGCTCTGGTGAGGTATCCGAAGAGAGGGTAAATTCCTCAAGGGAAGCTGCCTGAATACTAGTAGGTACCGGCTGTCCCTGTGGAGAAGGTCTGATACGTTCAGAGCTCAGACCCACTACAGAAATAGGAGTAGGATCCAATGGAGAGAGAGATTGGATCTCCTGGATGAGAGAAAGCCCTCTGCACTACTTCGAATGCAGAAGGAAGAAGCTGTGGCAGGCCATACCAGGGCCAAAACCTCCGTAGCATCCAAGCCTCAACCCTGCCCAGATCTGTGCCTCAAGGAGCGAGTGCCAAAGCTTTGAGGGGCAAGGATGGCTCCAACAACACTGATGCCGATGCTTTGGCTCGGGGACTCATCCCAATCTAAGGGGACTGGAGAAGAACCAGTCAGGGGGAACTACTGGAGTTGAAGACCTACCAGTCTTCAGATCCAATATAGACTCTCTTGCAGCTCTCAGATCTGAGACCTCCAAAGCCATGAGACAGATTGCAGAAAAAGATATCACAACTTGGGAAGTGGAGGGAAGGCTCATGAATCCAATCAGAGACAGAGCCAGAATAAACCCATCTGACCTCTGAGGAATTTCCTCATCATCCTATCCATGTTGGACTTGGAAGACTTTTGAGGGATCTAACGGATGAGGTAGTGGACTGTGGCCTCAGTTCTACTCAGTGTTGTTTGAAGAATAGGGGAATGGAGCTGAGGAGATACTGGATCAACTGTGAAGCCAGGTGAGCAAGTGTGAGGAGACAAATTATTAGTCATATCCAAGGTTTCAGACTGTGGCTCTGAGACCAGTTATTTATCTTAGTCGGCCCTTCTTGAAGGATATTTGTGTCTTGGGGGGGGGGGATTCTATGACTACCTACACTTAGTTTGCAATCATCACTAAACTTGGTCAGCCAGAGATCCTTGATGCTGGTTTTGATGTTGTCAGAGAAGTGGATGCCAAAATGGAATGGATCCAGCAGAGATCCTTGTGGGACTCTGCTAGTGACCAGCCTTATTGTAGAAGTGGATACCCCTATCCTTACTTCTTGGGTGTTATCCAAAAGCCACTCAGCTATCCATTTGTGTGGTTTAGACCTTTTTCCATCAGTTTGTCTACAATGGCTGAGTGCAATATTAGATCAAATGCCTTTGCCAGATCAAGGTAGGCAGTATGCACTGTTTTGGCCTCATCCATTGCCTTGGCCACCAGGTTAAATATGCATGATCTGCCCTTGATGAAACCAAACTGGGTTGGATGCAGTGTCGCTGTTAATCATTTCCATGATAATTCATTCCATGGCTTAACATATGAATTTTGTCAGGCTTATGGGCCTGTAATTTCTGGGGTCTGTAGATGGCCCACTCTTGTGCAGAAAGTTGTCAATCACAGTTCTCCATTCTTGTGACACGAAGCCTACTTGGTAACTATGGTTAAATAGCTCAAATGTTTTATCTATGTTAACTGTCCAATGAGCGATACAATAAGGAATGAAATGTATGCATATGTGCATGCTTTTGCTTCATGTTGAGGCACACTTTTGCTTGACCTGAAGAGTGATACAGGAAGTGGAAGACTGACAATGTGTTAACCCCCTTTTTTACAACTGGTAGTGAAAACACTTAAAAAGCCTTCTGACTGCAGACCTTGAAGAAATGTGTGTGACAATCCCTACGAAGGTAAAGACTTTGCTTTACTGCAGAAGGCCCTCCAATGTATTTCAGAGTGTACTGATCAAAGGTCAATTTGCCTGTAGATAAGAACAGCCAAAATCATGTGCCTGAGGTCATCATGCAAAAAGTACAGTTGTGTACACTTACCATAAATGTAGATGTTCGAGTGTATTCACTGTTGCAGTCATTACATTTGGGTTATCTGCTTGCAGGTAGCCCTCAGTCGGCCTGATTAACAATGTGTTGGGTCCTGCATTGGTTGCTGTCCCTTCTTCCATGACGTCAGGGGTATAACACATGCAGCCGATGCCATTACTTCAGTTTTTCTTGCCCCAGATATTAGATGCCCCACTAATGGGAAGCAATTAAACATAAAAGTACAATGATATACCTCCAACAAAAATCCAAATACACCAAAAAGCTTTTAAGCATAGTAAAGGAAAATAGAGGTATAACCAAAAGAAGTTAGGGGGCTAGAGGGAGGGTGACCAGGACTGCAACAGTGAATACACTCGAACATCTACATTTATGGTAAGTGTACACAACTGTACTATGTTCTTCGTGTTTCACTGTTGCAGTCATAACATTTGGGTAGATTCCCAAAGCTATGGTTGGGAGGAGGAATTTAAATAGCATTAGGACCAGCTATAAGGGCCTGCAAGACTACAGTGGCATAGCCAGCTCTGGATTTAGAGAAAATTGGCAAATGATAATGCTTGGTGAAGGTATGTACAGAACTCCAGGTAGCAGCCTCTAGGATGTCCCTGGTAGGTACGCCTCTGAGAAAGGCTATAGAGGTAGATGCAGCCCTGGTGTAGTGAGGTCTGATCCCCTGGGGGATTGGTTTTCTATGGTGCTTATAGCAGAAATTAATGCAATGGCCTATCCATTTAGAAATGGTTTGCTTTGAAATAGCCTTCCCCTCTGCCCCTGCAGCAAATGCCACCAGCAGTTGTTCAGATTTCCTTTGAGATTTAGTCCTGTCCAAGTAGAATCTAAGTTCTCTGTGCACATCTAAGGAATGCAGTATTTGTTCCCCTTTGTTCTGTGGATTGGGAAAGAAGGTTGGCAAATGAATGGACTGATTAAGAGCTACACTGGATACCACCTTGGGCATGAAGGATGGATTGGTTCTGAGGGATACCCTGTCCGCATGAAAGATGATGAAAGGCTCCACTGCCATAAGGGCTTGTAATTCAGATACCCTTCTAGCTGAAGTGATTGCTAAAAGAAAAGCTGTTTTCCAAGAAAGAAATTTTAAGTCCGCAGTAGCAGCTGGCTCAAAAGGAGGTAGATTGAGGTTCTCCAAAACAAAGTTAAGGTCCCAGGCTGGGGTTGGAACTCTCCTGGGTGGTCTCAAATTTTTGGCCCCTCTGAGGAACTGCTTGAGCAGTGGATGAGAGAAGAGGGGAGGTTCTGTGTTATAATGAGCTGAAATGGCTGAGGCGTGGATTTTAATGTAGGAAAAAGACAGGCCCTTGTGAAGCATCTCAGTTAAGTATTGTAAAATCTGAGGTAAATTGGGTGCTGCTGTGCTCATCCCTTGAGACTGGTTCCAGGCACAGAATCTTTTCCATTTTTCAGCATAAGATTTTCTAGTACTAGGCCTTCTTGCCTCTAAAATTATATCCATCACAGGTTTACTGAGGGATGGTAAAGGAGAGATTAGGTAATTAGCCATGCTGCAAGGTTCAGTATTAGAAGCTGAGGGTGCAGAATTTGGTTCTTCTGCTGGGGCAACAGGGAAGGAGTCTGAGGCAGGTGCCATGGGGATAGCCATGACACACTGCGCATGAGGGGTACCAGTGTTCGCGTGGCCAGTCTGGAGCAATCAGAATCATCCTTGGTTTGTCCTGTTTGATTTTTAGTAGTACTTTGGAGAGCAGAGGCACAGGGGGGAAGGCACAGACTGATAGGTTTTTCCAGCTGAAGGAGAGAGCATCTACTTTCCAGGCTTGTCTGTGGGGAGTCCTTGTGCACAATTTCTCCAATTGGTAGTTCTGGGGAGAGGCAAATAGGTCTATATCTGGGCTCCCCCATTTGCTTGTCAACACGTTGAAAATCCTTGGTTCCAGTTTCCACTTGTGTGGGTCCATGAGGTTTCTGCTTAGTCCATCTGCCAGTGTATTTAATTTTCCTGACAGGAATTGAGCTTGAAGGTGCACTTGGTAGCTCAAGGCTGTGTTGCACAATGCCATGGCTAGTCTGCAGAGAGGGTAAGAATGTGTACCCCCTGCTTGTTTATGTACCATAACAGTGTTGTTGTCCATCTTTACCATTAGTTGTCCTGGAAGAATGTGGTCCTTGAAGGCTGTCAGAGCATTCTGTACAGCTAACATTTCTTTTTGATTGATATGCAGGTGCATATGATTTGGGTTCCATTTGCCCTGAATGCACTTCCCTGCCAGGTGAGCCCCCCCATGCATAGTCTGATGCATCTGTTGTTAGGGTTTGGGCGGCAGGGGGTGGTGTGAAAGGTAGTCCCTTGTTTTGGTGGCAGACCTCTGCCCACCAAAGGAACTCTAGGCATAGGCAAGGTATGATAGGAATCATTGCTTCTAGATCCTGAGAATGTTGACACCATAGGCTTTTTAGAAACCACTGTAGTTTGCCCATATGCAGCCTTGCATATGGAATTAGAAGAATGGAGGAGGCCATGAACCCCAAGGCTTGCAGTATTTGTCTTGCAGATAGCAGGGTTTTTGTGGCCACTTGTTTGAAGTAGGTTGTCAAATGAATTTGTTTCTCTGGCGTGAGGTAAGCCATCTGGGAAGTTGTATTCAAGCTTGCTCCCAGGAACATAATTTGTTGACAGGGTACCAGGTGAAATTTTTTTTCATTTATGGTGTACCCCAGACAGGTTAGAACTCTTTGTACAAAAGCCAGATGATTCAAAAGTATGTCCTGGCTTTCTGCCTGAGCTAGACAATTGTCCAGGTATGGGTATATTAGAATATTTACTTGCCTGCAAAATGTAATAACTGGAGATAGGCACTTTGTGAATACTCTGGGAGCAGTAGATAAGCCAAAGGGCAGTGCAGAGAACTGATAGTGTGTGTAGCGTGCTTTGAAGCGAAGATATCTTCTGCAAGATTCCCTGATTGGGATGTGCAGGTATGCTTCTTTTAAATCTAGTGTTGCCAACCAGGCGTCTTTGCCTAGCATAGGAAGCAACTGGTGAAGAGTCAGCATCTTGAATTTTGGAATCTCCAAAAAGGTGTTTAGAGTAGACACGTCCAGAATAGGATGCCATGAATTGTCTTTTCTGGGTACCAGGAAAAGTCTTGAGTAGAAACCTTGTCCCTTTTCCTCTTCTGGTACCAACTGAATAGCCCCCATGCTTGAGAGAGAAAGTACTTGTTTTGGCCCACTGATTTGGGGGTAGATCTGGCCACCCGTTTGGAGTTGGCAACATGTGGAAGTGAAATCTGTATCCCTGGGACACTATATTTAAAATCCATTTGTCCTGGGTAATGAACTCCCAGTTCTTTGCATGAAGAGCAATCTTTCCCCCCAAAGGGGAAGTCAGTTGATAAGTGCTTGGAAATTTTAAAAGGAAGAAATTGACACAGTTTACCATAGGGGGAGTCTTATTACTCCCAGATTTGGAAGTGGAGGCCCCTCACTGCTTAGTCCTGTGCGTCCCCTGGGACTGAAACTTGGGATTTCTGCTGTGTCTGGATTTGGCTTGAGAAGACCTGGAAGGGGCTGGAAAGGACCAATTTTTAGAGGGCCAGTGACTATTAAATCTAGGAGGCTGAACTTGTAAGAAATATTTAACAGTTTGCATAGATTTAGCTTTATCTTCCATCTTTTTAAGAACTTCCTCAGCCTTGTTGCCAAACAGGTGGTCCTGATTTAAGGGAGCATCCAACAATTTAGCTTTAACACGATCAGGTAAAGATTGCTCCTTAAGCCAAGCATGACTTCTGAGCAAAACCCCAGTTACAACAGCCCTGCAAGAGGCCTCTAATGAATCAAAACCACATGCAAAGTATGTCTTCCAACCTGTTCAGCAGAATGCATTAAATCCTGCAATTCTTTATTTTCCACACAATCAGGAATCAACATAATTTGCTGTTTAAGCAATCCAATAACATGTTGTTGATACTTTAACATATGAAACTGACAGTTTAAAGCCCTAATGGCCAAGGTTGCAGAAGTGTAAACCTTCTTACCCCATCTATCCAGCGCCCTGGAGTCTTTATCAGAAGGGGTAGGATTTTTAGCAGTAGAAGCCTTAATGCCCTTGGGTCCCTGAGAATTAGTATCTGGATCCACAATAGGATTTTTTTTTAAAAAGGAAATTGGAACTTGCGTGACTCAGTGACCCTGTAGTATCTGTCAGGTTTTCTGGGAGCAGGAGGCAAGGAATCAGGGGCTAAACTAGATTCCAAAAAAGCATCAACAATGTCTAGTACAGGAGGAATAGCTAAAGGCCTATGCTGAGGCAGGAGTAAGAAATCCCTGAGTCTCTTTTTTGAGTCAGAAAAATCCTGGCTTTCCCAGTGGAAATGCTCCCTTAGTGTATGTAAGGTTTCACCAAAAGAAAAATCCTCTGGAGGGGAGGCAGAGGGAATAGAGTCCTCTGCATCAGAATCCTCATAAATAGATAAGGGCAAATCCAGATCATTAGAAGAATCAGAAAAAAACAGAATCCTGATCAGAAGATTCAGGAGCAACTTCAGTCCTAGGCCTCTTAGAAGGGGGGGGGGATTGGCTACCCCTGATTAGAGTAATTAGATCTTCAGCCATTCTTATCATTTGTTTTTTAGACATAGAGGCCTGAGCATGTGGCCTAGGCATCGGTCTTTTAGGCATGGTTCGAGATTTAGGCCTTGGTGAAGAAGGAGGTGTTGGTTTAATATGCAAGTCCGTAGGCCTGAATATACCCTCAGAAGCCGGTGCCTGCACAGCGGCTCTGGATCCATCCAAGGTAAAGACATCCGCGGGTTCCGTAGTTGAAGCATCTCGCGGCATACCGGACTCCGAATGGGTCTTGGTAGAGGCCTGCGAATCAGAAGTAGCAGGTATCAAGGGCTGCAAAAGTACCTCACTGAGTACCGGCGAACTGGTGACTGGCTTAGGAGAAGAGTCAGCAGTTTTGGACCTCGGTGGCCTGTCTCTGTCTTTATCCTTGCGTTTTTTTTTTTTTTTGTTGGAATCCTGGTAGTCGGAAGGCTAACCGACGACATTTCTGGATAACTAAACCGAGAACCAAAATATTTAGAGGTGAAAATATACCGATGATGGATAGTGCGCCGATTAAATAAAACACAAAACCGACAGCAAGGTACGTTGTGGTCAGGGCCTAGGCAAGGAATACAGTACGAATAAAAATCTTTATGAGGTATTTGCTTTCTACAAGTAATGCAATTATTATAATCCAAAACAGAAACGTGGTGTGTGCAAACTGGTCAATCAAAATATAAGAAATCCAGTAAAAAAGCAAAGAGCGACCAGACCACAGCTAATAAAATCAAGCCAAGTTTTATTCCAGGAAATACAGATGGTGAGCGCTTTCTCAGTAAATAACTGCTTCATCAGAAAAATTCTTCATTCCACTCATCAGTTTGAAAATACATGCGAGTCAATCAGAGCTCAATAGCAATTAATAAAACATCAAATAAGAATTCACTACTATTTAGCCCATTAAGGAGCTAGCTGTATCATAGTGGAGGGTAAATATACAATAAATACTAAAAGGTATAAATGCATGTAAAAAAGGAGATACCTATATGCATCAGTTTTTAATAAAAGACACATTTTTTTTTAAGATGTCTCTTATCTAGCATAGGTCTGATGGAAAACTTATCATTCAACCCTTTCCCCATAGTGGCTCTCATTCTAATGATCCATTCTAGTTCTTTACATTCTACTTTATTCCTTTCCACACCCCCTCTATTCCCAGTCCATACTTTCTCTATGACCAAAAATTTAAATGTGTGCAATACATCCGTATCTATCACGTGTCTGGCAAGGGCATTAGTGTCTGCTCTCCTCCAAATATCATAAAGGTGTTCTCTGATGCAATCACGTAATCTATGTGTAGTCATACCTACAAAGAAAGATGAGCACAGTTCACAATAAGCCAAATAGACTATATTATATGTGTTGCAGTCTGTACTAAAGTTGAATGTCAGAGTCTTCCCAGTATCTGGGTGTAAAAAATAACCTTTACTATCCACTGCTTCACAAAAGTTACATTTCCCACATGGTAGAGTACCTTGTACATGTTCAGAAGTCCCAGTACAGTGCATATCACTATTCCTTGGCTCACATAGTAACCTTTTAAGTGATTTCTGATTCTTAAAAGCAAAACTGGGTTTGTCTCCAACCATATTTTTTACCTTATCCACACACAACATATTCCAATGCTTCCTATAGATCCCTTGTAGCAGTCTGATATTACTGGAGTAAGTAACAGGTACTCTCAGTACTTGGTTTCTGTTAAGAAACTTGCCTATCTGTAGGGGTACAGTTAGAAAAATAAGGTTTAGCTTCATTATTCCTGGGAAACATCACATTGCACACAATAGGGTTTAACTTCTGTAACTTTATAACCTCTCTCTTTAAATGTCCTCTCTAATGTGTGCATTTCTTGCATGAATGTCCCATTTTCCACTGTTAATCTAGACATCCTAAATGCTTGCCCCTTTACAAGGTTCTTAAACACATGGTCGGGGTGCATACTGTGTCTATGGACATATGTATTTCTACTGCATTCTTTATGATAGACCTCAGTGTAGAACTTCTCTGTGTTTTTCCTTTTAACATTAATATCCAAAAACTCCATAGAAGTAAATGAGGTTTTAAAAGTAAATTTTAAAAAAATCAGTACTATTGTTGACATTATTAAAGAAGGACTCAAAGGAGTCCAACCCTCATTGCCAAATAAGAAAGAGATAATCTACAAATCTCCGATAAAAAATAACATGCCTACTGAGATCATATGTCAAAATATGGTGACGCTCCCAGGACCCCATTACAAGGTTGGCATAGCTATTGGCACAAGAAGTGCTCATAGCCACACCATCCAACTGTCTATATACAGACTGCTCAAAGAGAAATAGATTATTTTCTAGTACCATTTCCATAAGAAAACAGAAAATCTATAGTGGCAGCATCATATGTGCCATCTTCCATCAGGTATTGTTTCAGATATTCTATGCCAGTCATGTTAGGGATCATAGTAAAAAGTGATTTAACATCCATAGTAACCAGTAAACAATCAGTTCCAGGATGTGTATTTTCTACAAATTCAAAAAGGTCTTCTAGAAATTGTTTGGTGTCTTTCAAAATGTGCTTATTTAAAGCCAATACAGGTTTCATATGGTGTTCTATGTAAATAGAGAGGGGTTCAGTAGTCCATCCCCCACCAGCCACTATGGGTCTCCTAGGTGGACAGGAAGGGTGTTTATGGATTTTGGGGAGCCCCTGAATAATGGGTATAACAGGTTCCTTTACTATAAAATAACTGAACAGATCAATATTTATAACACAACTTTGTAAACACTCGAATAAAGCATTGTGAATTCTATTATTAAAAGAATGAATATTCCCGTTAGGCACTTCTTCGTAAACATGGGCATCATTTAACATAGATAACACTGTCTGTCTACAGAAATCATAATCCATCACTACAATTCGGCCCCCTTTATCAGCGGGTCTAATACAAATATCGTGGTTTCGACAAAGATGATAAGGCTGCCTTTTCATCTTTGTTAAGGTTGTTGTGACACTTAGTAGTTGTTCTATTGTCGTAAAGACTATAAATATCTTTCAGTCATGCTTTCTCAAATGTTTCAACCACACTATCAACAATCGGTATATAGTTATTCAGTTTCTTAAAACATCTACTTGTATTAGAATCAGTGACACAATCATTATGTTGCATTTTTAAAAGTAGATTCCTGGTAAATATTTTAAGTTTGAATACATTATCTGTGATGGTCATTCTGTTTGAAGGCACAAAAGTCATACCTTTATCTAGTACAGCAATTTCAGCTTGTGTGAGTTCACAGTGAGAAATGTTCCAAGTTAAGGATGTGGTTTGTGCAACCACATTTTCTTGAGAGTATTGGAGCCATTCTCCTCTATCGATCCCTTGCGGTTCATTCTGTTCTTGCCCTGAGGGAATTCCCGAAAATGCATATTCCTTATAGGATACGGTGATGTTGGTAGTAAATTCCCCGCATCAGCAGGGGGATAAACAATAGCATCTTTGTTACCAGCCAGGTAGTTTTTTTTTGCATGCTCCAAAGGCCACTTGCTGGTTATTTCTTTCATTATTCATTTCCGGTGTTACCTGAACGCTTTGTGAGCTTAGTTGTTCCTGTGGAACATATACGTCATCCTGGGCTGCAGTACTTAAGGTGGATATTTCCTTATTAGTATTCACAGTAGAGATGTGCAGATTAGTTCTATTAGAGGCATTTGTTGTTAAATTATTGGCATTGTCTGCCCTCGGCCACGCAAAGACTCGGCCGTTGGAAAAATCTTCAGAGTCTCTCTGGATTTTTTCTTTTTATAATTTAACAGCTGAGCTTCATAAGCATGTAGAAGCTCACTCACATGGTCCACCTTAAGATCAACAATCGAAGGTGGATACTTACTATACAGCTCTTCTTGCAGACTAGTTATAGAAGTGACTAGAGATTCCTCTTCAGGTCTAAAATAGTCAATCAGTAAACGCATATCGCTAAAACTAGTCTCAATATTAATACGTTGCCATTGTAGAAGCAGATCTTTATAGAAATTGCCATAGGAAGGCATGTCAAGTACTCGCAAGCCACGAGGTATAATACAAAGATTGAGACAGGCTTCAAAGTGAAATCTTTGCTGCCGTAGACGTACTAATTTATGAGTTTCATTCTTTGTTTTATGAAGGTCTCTCAAGTGAAATTGAGTCATACTCATAGTCAGATTCTTCTCTACCTGGTGTAGTCACAGGAACGAAGTTCAGTAAAGGATTATTCCTATTTTGAATGATTGGGAATGTTTTCCTTATATCAGAAGTTGTATTTTCAATAGAGCCCTTTTTAGGATCCATCTCCAGTGTAGCATCCATGCCTTCAGCCATGCCACAACACCACAGTAACAAAAGAAGCACTATAATCCAAAACAGAAACGTGGTGTGTGCAAACTGGTCACTCAAAATATAAAAAATCCATTAAAAAAGCAAAGAGCGACCAGACCACAGCTAATAAAATCAAGCCAAGTTTTATTCCAGGAAATACAAATGGTGAGCGATTTTGCAGTAAAAAACTGCTTCATCAGACAAATTCTTCATTCCTCTCATAAGTTTAAAAATACATGTGAGCCAATCGGAACTCAATAGCAATTAATAAAACATCAAATAAGAATTCACTACTATTTAGCCCATTAAGGAGCTAGCTGTATCATAGTGGAGGGTAAATATACAATAAATACTAAAAGGTATAAATAGATGTAAAAAAGGAGATACCTATATGCATCAGTTTTTAATAAAATACATAAAAGACATATTTTTTAAGATGTCTCTTATCTAGCATAGGTTTGATGGAAAACTTATCATTCAACCCTTTCCCCATAGTGGCTCTCATTCTAATGATCCATTCTAGTTCTTTACATTCTACTTTATTCCTTTCCACACCCCCTCTATTCCCAGTCCATACTTTCTCTATGACCAAAAATTTAAATGTGTGCAATACATCTGTATCTATCACGTGTCTGGCAAGGGCATTAGTGTCTGCTCTCCTCCGAATATCATACAGGTGTTCTCTGATGTGATCACGTAATCTACATGTAGTCATACCTACATAGAAAGATGAGCACAGTTCACAATAAGCCAAAAAGACTATATTATATGTGTTGCAGTCTGCTCTAAAGTTGAATGTCAGAGCCTTCCCAGTATCTGGGTGTAAAAAATAACCTTTACTATCTACTGCTTCACAAACATTACATTTCCCACATGGTAGAGTACCTTGTACATGTTCAGAAGTCCCAGTACAGTGCATATCACTATTCCTTGGCCCACATGGTAATCTTTTAAGTGATTTCTGATTCTTAAAAGCAAAACTGGGTTTGTCTCCAACCATATTTTTTTACCTTATCATCCACACACAAAATATTCCAATGCTTCCTATAGATCCCTTGTAGCAGTCTGATATTACTGGAGTAAGTAACAGGTACTCTCAGTACTTGGTTTCTGTTAGATTTTTGCCTATCTGTAGGGGTACAGTTAGAAAAATATAGTTTAGCTTCATTATTCCTGAGAGCCATCACATTGGACACAATAGGGTTAACTTCTGTAACTTTATAACCTCTCTCTTTAAATGACCTCTCTAATGTGTGCATTTCTTGTATGAATGTCCCATCTTCCACTGTTAATCTAGACATCCTAAATGCTTGCCCCTTTACAACATTCTTAAACACATGGTTGGGGTGCATACTGTGCCTATGGACATATGTATTTCTACTGCATTCTTTACGATAAGACCTCCGTGTAGAACTTCTCTGTGCTTTTCCTTTTAACATTAATATCCTAAAACTCCATAAAAGTAAATGAGGTTCTAAAAGTAAATTTTAAAAAATCAGTACTATTGTTGACGTTATTAAAGAAGGAATCCAAGGAGTCCAACCCTCCTTGCCAAAGAAGAAAGAGATCATCTACAAATTTCCAATAAAAAATAACATGCCTACTGAGATCATATGTCAAAATATGGTGACGCTCCCAGGTACCCATTACAAGGTTGGCGTAGCTATTGGCACAAGAAGTGCCCATAGCCACACCATCCAACTGTCTATATACAGACTGCCCAAAGAGAAACAGATTATGTACAATTTCCATAAGAAAACAGAAAATCTATAGTGGCAGCATCATATGTGCCATCTTTCATCAGATATTGTTTCAGATATTCTATGCCAGTCACGTTAGGGATCATAGTAAAAAGTGATTTAACATCCATAGTAACCTTTAAACAATTAGTTTCAGGATGTGTATTTTCTACACACTCAAAAAGGTCTTCTAGAAATTGTTTGGTGTCTTTCAAAATGTGCTTATTTAAAGCCAGTACAGGTTTCATATGGTGTTCTATGTAAATAGAGAGGGGTTCAGTACTCCATCCCCCACCAGCCACTATGGGTCTCGTAGTTGGACAGGAAGGGTGTTTATGGATTTTGGGGAGCCCCTGAATAATGGGTATAACGGGTTCCGTCACTATAAAATAATTGAATAGATCAATATCAGATCAACAGGAACAACTAAGCTCACAAAGCGTTCAGGTAACACCGGAAATGAATAATGAAAGAAATAACCAGCAAGCGGCCTTTGGAACATGCAAAAAACTACCAATTCCCTACCTGTGGCTGGTAACAAAGATGCTATTGTTTATCCCCCTGCTGATGCAGGGAATTTGCTACCAACATCACCATATCCTATAAGGAATACGCATTTCTGGGAATTCCCTCAGGGCAAGAACAGAATGAAATGCAAGGCGTCAATAAGGAGAATGGTTCCAATACCCTCAAGAAAATGTGGTTGCACAAACCACATCCCTAACTTGGAACATTTCTCACTGTGAACTCACACAAGCTGAAATTGCTGTACTAGATAAAGGTATGACTTTTGTGCCTTCAAACAGAATGACCATCACAGATAATGTAATCGAACTTAAAATGTTTACCAGGAATCTACTTTTAAAAATGCAACATAATGATTGTGTCACTGATTCTAATACAAGTAGATGTTTTAAGAAACTGAGTAACTATATACTGATTGTTGAAACATTTGAGAAAGCATGCCTGAAAGATATTTATAGTCTTGACGACAATAGAACAACTACTAAGTGTCACAACAACCTTAACAAAGATGAAAAGGCAGCCTTATCACCTTTATGTCGAATCCACAATATTTGTATTAGACCCGCTGATAAAGGAGGCTGAATTGTAGTGATGGATTATGATTTCTATAGACAGACAATGTTATCTATGTTAAATGATGCCCATGTTTACGAAGAAGTCCCTAATGGGAATATTCATTCTTTTAATAATAGAATTCACAATGCTTTATTCGAGTGTTTACAAAGTCGTGTTATACATATTGATCTGTTCAATTATTTTATAGTGAAGGAACCCGTTATACCCATTATTCAGGGGCTCCCCAAAATCCATAAACACCCTTCCTGTCCACCTATGAGACCCATAGTGGCTGTTGGGGGATGGAGTACTGAACCCCTCTCTATTTACATAGAACACCATATGAAACCTGTATTGGCTTTAAATAAGCACATTTTGATAGACACCAAACAATTTCTAGAAGACCTTTGAGTTTGTAGAAAATACACATCCTAGAACTGATTGTTTACTGGTTACTATGGATGATAAATCACTTTTTACTATGATCCCTAACGTGACTGGCATAGAATATCTGAAACAATACCTGATGGAAGATGGCACATATGATGCTGCCACTATATGTTTTCTTATGGAAATTGTACTAGAAAATAATCGATTTCTCTTTGAGCAGTCTGTATATAGACAGTTGGATGGTGTGGCTATGGGCACTTCTTGTGCCAAAAGCTATGCCAACCTTGTAATGGGGATCTGGCTGGAAGCGTCACCATATTTTGACATATGATCTCAGTAGGCATGTTATTTTTTATCAGAGATTTGTAGATGATCTCTTTCTTCTTTGGCAAGGAGGGTTGGACTCCTTTGAGTCCTTCTTTAATAATGTCAACAATAGTACTGATTTTTTAAAATTTACTTTTAAACCTCATTTACTTCTATGGAGTTTTTGGATATTAATGTTAAAAGGAAAAGCACAGGGAAGTTCTACACTGAGGTCTATCATAAAGAATGCAGTAGAAACACATATGTCCATAGACACAGTATGCACCCTAACCATGTGTTTAAGAACCTTGTAAAGGGGCAAGCATTTAGGATGTCTAGATTAACAGTGGAAGATGGGACATTCATGCAAGAAATGCACACATTAGAGAGGATATTTAAAGAGAGAGGTTATAAAGTTACAGAAGTTAACCCTATTGTGTCCAGTGTGATGGCTCTCAGGAATAATGAAGCTAAACCATATTTTTCTAACTGTACCCTTACAGATAGGCAAGAATCTAACAGAAACCAAGTACTGAGAGTACCTGTTACTTACTCCAGTAATATCAGACTGCTACAAGGGATGTACAAGAAGCATTGGAATATTTTGTGTGTGGATGATAAGGTAAAAAATATGGTTGGAGACAAACCCAGTTTTGCTTTTAAGAATCAGAAATCACTTAAAAGGTTACTATGTGGGCCAAGGAACAGTGATATGCACTGTACTTCATAGGTTCATACTAGGCTATCTGCCCTAGGGCATTTATAAGCCTAGCCAGAGTGTGTTTGGCTTTCGCCACCCATTTTAAATTAATTTTGCTATGCCCTTTTTCGAGGTTAGTATACTGTGCCTCTGTCTAACAGTGACACAGAAGTGATACCCGGGGTAAACCTACGATCTCCCATCCACTCAGCAAGATTCCTCTTGAAGAGAGTCAATGAGGGACTCTGCCTAACCTGGACTGGGATTTTATTCCAGAGTGAAGGGAGCCTCTGGGTTATGAATCTGTCCCTCCAGCATGTCCTATTTATTTCAGTGCTGAGGTTTAAGTCTCTCGAGCACGTAGCTCGATGGGATTTGGATTTTCTGAGGTGTAGCATGCCCATTAATTCTGGGTTGGACATGGCTTTATACATCAGGCACAGATCGCCTCTGAGCAGGCAGTATGCCACTGAGCAGAGCTGGAGTTTCTTTAACCGGGCAGCATATGGCATCTGTTTAAGCCCTTTGATCCTCTTGGTGAGGTACTTTTGGGGTGTTTCCAGTTGCTGCAGGTGTCTCGTAAGTACATCCTAGAAAAGGCATTGTACTCAATTATGGGCCTGATGAGGGATGAGTAAAGAGGCACGATGACCTCCCCTGATCTAGATGTGAATCCCTTCATGATTAGGTGGACTATATAAAATGTTTTTCTAACCACTTTGGCCACGTGGTTGTCAAATGAGAGATTGCCATCAACTTGGGTCCCCAGGTCCCTAATTACTTCTTCTGTACTTAATGGATTACCACCTATGTGGTAATTTGTGGGCACTTTGTTTTGACTACACTTTTTGGAGGATGCTTGTGTCAGCTGGAGAGTCGATTATGGCGCCCAGTTTGCAGTCATCTGCGAACTTGGTCAGTCACAGTCCTTCCGTGTTGGCCTGTACCTCCGAGAAATATATACCGAACAAGAGAGGTCCCAGGACTGAGCCTTGTGGGACGCCACTTGTAACTGGTTTGGAGTCTGACATGGCTCCAGCAATTCTAACCATGTGGGTTCTGTCCTTGAGCCAGTTTGCAACCCATCTAGTGATATAGGGGTTTATATTTAAGCTGGTGAGCTTATCTATAATGCCCGAGTGGGGTATTGTATCGAAGGCTTTTGCGAGGTCCAGGTAGGCTGTGTGGACCACCTTCCCCTTGTCAATGGCCTTGGCGACTGTTTCAAAGAAGTCAACCAGGTTTAAGAGGCAGGATCTGCCCTTAACAAAGCTGAACTGGGTAGGATCCAGTGTCTGTAGGTCCCCAATATCTTTATTTATGAGGTCCATGATGATCCTTTCCATAGCTTTGCAGACCAAGCTAGTCAGGCTTATGGGGCGATAGTTTCCAAGATCCGTTGAGGCACCACCTTTGTGGAGAGGGACCACTGTTGCTGTACGCCACTCTTTGGGTACATATCCTGTAGTAAGGCTGAGATTGAATAGTAGTTTTATGTTTGGGTTTAGCTCTTCTTGGAGTTCATGTAGGACGCAGCCCGGGACGCCATCTGGTCCCATTGATGCTGTGTTTTTTGTTTTGGAGAGGGCAGCTCTTACCTGAGCATTTGAGATGTCAGGGGGGCAGCACTCTGCTGGGATAGATATTTGCCCTTTTGGTGGGGAGGGGGGGGAGAAGTTTGCGCTGAACCTGTCAGCTAGGATGTTGGCAATGTCTGTGGGTTCGGTGTATTTTTTGTCATTCTGGACTAATTCTGAGCATATCTGGGAATTCCCACCCAGGTTCCTAACATAACTAAAGAAAGCCTTGTGATTATCCTTAGTGTCCTGTGCAATTTTTCTCTCGAAGCTGGCCTTAGACGATTTTATGAGTGCCCGTAGTTTTTTGCTAATACTGATCAGAGATGCCTTCCCTTTTTGGGATTTTGCTCTATCATGTAGTAGCTTCCTCCTTCTATTGTATAGTTTGATTATGGCTGGGGTCCACCAGACAGGACGTCTGCCTTTGGAGGACTGGGTCTTGGTTTTATTTGGGATTGCATGATCCATGCATACCTGAAGGTGTTCATAGAATGCGTTTATAAAGGATTCTGCGGTCTGGGCCATATTTTCCACAGGCCCGGGGCTTTGATGGATTCCACCTCGGTTTTGAGGAGTGTGAAACTTGCTTTAGAGAAGTTTTTCACTGTGGTTTTCAGGGCAGGGGGTGGAGTCGGGATGTGAATATCCAGTGAGATTAGTTTATGGTCTGATCTTACATATGAGGGATACACTTTTGGTCTGGAGCATAGAGTCCCCATGTTGGTGATGATGAGGTCCAGTATGTTTTCCCCTCTTGTGGGAGTGGTAACAAGTTGTTCCATAGCATTTGAGTTTATAAATTCTAGGAACCTTTGGGCTAGGGTATTGGAGCTAGAGTAATGCTCCCAGTCTATGTTTGGGTAGTTGAAGTCGCCCAATATAATGGTGTTTGGAGAGACCTTCATATTTTCCAGTGTTCTCAGGAAGGCCGAGTGGGGTTCCTGGGTTTGGGAGGGTGGTCTGTAGCAGGCTATAAACTGGAAGGCAGTTTTACCCACTGTTAGTTGCACATGGATAGTCTCTGATGCTTCGTGCTGTGCCACCAACCTGGAGGTGTGGGTATCTTTGACGAATATTGAAACTCCCCCTCCTTTTGTGGTTCGGTCCAGGTTTTGGGGCCGAAAAGCATGGTATGAGGTATAACCTGGTAGTGCTGGGGTGCTCTCGGGAGCCTTGAACCAGGTTTCTGTTACTGCACAGATATCGATGTTCTCCATGCTAAGGAGAGTTTTGAGTGCGTGCATCTTGAGGTTTAGACTTCTGGCATTGAGTAGCATTACTCAGTTTCTTATCCCTTGTGATACCTATGGAGGTGGGTTTGTCTTTTGAGCCTTGCCTAAAAAAGGCACTATGGGGGTAGCAAGAGCCTTTGCCAATATCCAAAAGCCCAGGGGTGACAGGTGCAAGCCGTCCCTAGCGAAGCATCGTGGCTTGTCGAGCATGTCATCCAGGGCTGACAGGCATTGGATCCTCTTTGAATGACACCAATACTTAAGTCAATTGTTGAAATTAATCATCTTGTCTTCATATTGTGGCATCATTCTTGGTGAGGGTAAGATGCTACTCAAGGTCAGGGTCCTACCGGCCTGGGCTACATGCTCAGCGAGCTCCTCTATGTCTCTTTTCGTGTAGTCCAGGGAGGTACGTCTCAGGTCATTCACACCAGCATGGACAAAGACTGAGTCATATTTGTACTTGCCTTTGAGTGACCTGAGTGCTTGTGTTATGTGGCAGATCCTAGCGCCCGACAGGCAGCTCACCGTGACCTTCTCCTTGTTCAGCCTGGTGAGCGGGACGTCAGTGTGCCTAACGATAGAGTCACCTATTACAAGTGTATCAGGTGTGTTGTTTAGCCTTAAGGGCTGTGACTGTTCGGCACACTGGCTTTGTGAGCTATGTGTTGTAAATGTTTTGTTTTGGGGTAGCGGTTGCTTGGGTGTTTGCTTTGGAGGTCTCTGCTGCTTAGGCAGAGTTTTAGTTAGAGCCTCCGAGTATGTTTTTGTGTGTTTATGTGTTTGGTTTGCTGTCATGGTAGGTCAATGTGAGACTGGAATTGTAGTGAGTGTGGTTTCCTTTTCCTCCTGACTGGTTTCGCCAGTACTGAGTTGAGAGAGCTTAGCCTCCAGTATGGCTATATGGTTGCATCTCTCACATGTGTTGGAATTTGTTGGGAGGAGGAGAGGGTTGTCTGTGTACATGAGGCAGTTGTAACATTGCCTCAAGATTCCCAGATTCACCAGCTGGACCGGAGAGGAGATTGACAACTGACCTTTGGACATGCTAGAATAGTATTGGGAATTCCTTTATAATTGAAAAAAAGGGCCAATGGGGAACAAGGTACTCAAGGGGAGTTTGTGAGGGTGTAGTGCTTTTAATTTTTTAGTGCTGACTTATATAATTGCTTTAGTGAGCAAGTGCCAGGTAACTTAAATGCAATGTGTTACAGGTAACTTAAATGCAAAAACAACAAACAGTAACTTTCTTTCAAGTGAAACAAGGAAATAAGTACAGTGAGCAATGCAGATATCACTAGGGATCCACAGAAGCGCTGAAAAGCCGTGTTTTAGGTGGAATTAGCGTTTCAGGGAAATAACAAGCAAACAAACAACAAGCATACAAATAAAGCTAGATTCAGCAGGTCTGCTACAGCAAATAAGGTGTACTCATTTCAGTAAGAAACAGTTCAAATATGCAGGCACTATAAGCCTTTAACCAGAAATTCCCAGCTCAGAAGGGCAGAGTCCAGCCTCTCCTCCCACAAGAGTGCAGACCACGAACCTTCTTAATGTAAAATAACTGGCCTGAAGTCCAAGTGCTTAAACCAGAACTAATACACTTTTAGAATAACAGACACTGAACCCTCAATCAGCAGTTCACAACTTAGAAGGATGTAAGCTACCTGTCCTGCCACTACATTGCAGGCCACAAACCTTCCTAATGTAAAACAACTTGCCTGAAGACCAAGTGCTTAATCCAAAAGACTTAGAATGATAGCTACACTTTAATCAAGTTACTACCAAGCAGTAATAAATACAATTGAATACTTTAAAGAATGCCTGGATTAGTGCTCAAGCTATACAAACAAAGCTAGATTCAGCAGGCCTGGATCTAGTCTATGCTACAGCAAACAAGGTGTACCAATTTCAGTAAGAAGCAGTTCAAATATGCAGGCACTATAAGCCTTTAACCAGAAATTCCCAGCTCAGAAGGGCAGAGTCCAGCCTCTCCTCCCATAAGAGTGCAGACCATGAACCCTTTTATTGTAAAATAACTGGCCTGAAGCCCAAGTGCTTAAACCAGAATTAATACACTTTTAGAAAAACAGACACTGAGCCCTCAATCAGCAGTTCCCAACTTAGAAGGATGTAAGCTATCTGTCCTGCCACCACAGTGCAGACCACAAACCTTCCTAATGTAAAACAACTGGTCTGAAGCCCAAGTGCTTAAACTAAAAGGCTTAGAATGAGTTACACCAAGCAGTAATAAATACAACTGAGTACTTTTAAGATGACGCAAAAGCAAAATAAAGTAGGAAGAAACACAAATACAGTAAAAGCAAATATTTTTTTTTTTGAGTGAGAAAATGAGATGGGCCCAGGAGTTACAGGACAGAAACAAGTGCAAATGCAGGCCTTCAAATCAGAAAGTTGAGAGAGCTGGAAGACCACCAAAAAGGCCAATAACTACAAATTCTGGGCCAGAACCACTCCTTATGTGTGCTTACCACTCCCACTGGTAAGCTAGAAGGCTTCCCTCCAACACAGAAAGGCTTGGGGGCTCAGAAGCTTACAAATAGTCCTGGATACAGCAAATCTGTATCTGGAACACTAATTACAGGAAAGGTAGGAAACAGGCTTACAATTTTTTTTTTTTTTTTTAGAAAAGTAGCAAAAACAGCAGTAAAAACAATTCACATGCAGTGCAAGCTGGCACACTTGAGTATGTAGCAATATTAGTCCACACACAGTTTGAAAAAACGTAATTAAATTAAAAGGACTAAAAGCAAGTGCAGAAAGGGTTTGTTAGGTAGAATGTGGTAAAGAGATGGGACTGGGGGAGTGTCCTAGATCAAATCTACAGTGGGGCGGGCACTGCAAAAGCAACCAAATTTAAACTAAAACCAAGAACAGGGAGGGTGGAGGGGGTGGGGAAAAGTTTCAACAGAGATGTGAGGAATCAGAGTGCAAATTATAAAACCAAAAAAATATATACTGATCTCTGTATATTTGCAGAACACTAAGATAACAGATATCTAAGCAACAATTTAGCTCTATAACACAGAATAATACAGAAAAATATACTCAGCTCTATATATTTGCAGATAGTCTTGTAAGGCTGTCTCTCAACACTAAATGCAGACTGCTGCTATTAACAGTTCAAATTAAGGGAACCTTGAGTTAACAACACACAAGCAATAGAAACCAAAATGAGGGGTGGGGAAGAAAGTTTCAACAGAGAAGTGAGGAATCAGAGTGCAAATTATAAAACCAAAAAAATATATACTGATCTCTGCATATTTGCAGAACACTAAGACAACAGATATCTAAGCAACAATTTAGCTCTATAATACAGAAAAATATACTCAGCTCTATATATTTGCAGATAGTCTTGTAAGGCTGTCTCTCAACAAGGAGGAATCAGAGGAAATCTGATTTGGGACTTCTGACCATGTACAAGGTACTCTACCATGTGGGAAATGTAACTTTTGTGAAGCAGTGGATAGTAAAGGTTATTTTTTACACCCAAATACTGGGAAGGCTCTGACATTCAACTTTAGAGAAGACTGCAACACATATAATATAGTCTATTTGGCTTATTGTGAACTGTGCTATGTAGGTATGACTACACGTAGATTACGTGATCGCATCAGAGAACACCTGTATGATATTCGGAGAGCAGACACTAATGCCCTTGCCAGACACGTGATAGATATGATGTATTACACACATTTAAATTTTTGGTCATAGAGAAAGTATGGACTGGGAATAGAGGGGGTGTGGAAAGGAATAAAGTAGAATGTAAGGAACTAGAATGGATCATTAGAATGAGAGCCACTATGGGAAAAGGGTTGAATGATAAGTTTTCCATCAAACCTATGCTAGATAAGAGACAACTTAAAAAATAGATATCTTTTATGTATTTTATTAAAAACTGATGCATATAGGTATCCCCTTTTTTACATGTACTTATACCTTTTATTATTTATTGTATATTTACCCTCCACTATGATACAGCTAGCTCCTTAATGGGCTAAATAGTAGTGAATTCTTATTTGTTTTATTAATTGCTATTGAGTTCTGATTGGCTCACATGTATTTTTAAACTGATGAGTGGAATGAAGCAATGCAACTATTAACTTTTACTGACATCGGTAAGGAGCAATAAAAAGTTTCCCAAACGGGGTACTTAGCTTTAGTTGAAGACTTTGGTTCTGAAACTCGAAAACGAAAATTTCAGGAGTCAGCCGACCGGCACTTGCAAACTACTTCTGCTTTGGGCACCACACGGCAAGAAAGACTGATGTAATGGCGTCGGCTGCATGTTTTATACCCCTGACGCCCTGACGTCATGGAAGAAGGAACAGCAACCGACAAAGGACCCAAGACTTTGTTATTCAGGCTGACTGAGGGCTACCTGCAAGCAGATAACCCAAATGTAATGACTGCAACAGTGAAACACGAAGAACATCTGACAGATGTGTGCAAAAATGACAGAGCCAATGTACCTGCGCATGATGATCATGACAGATGCAGCCAAGCCCTGCTGTTGTAAAAACCATACCTGATCACAAGAAAATACATGCTGAAATCTGTATGAAAAAGCTTCTCTACAGCATTCTACTTCCGTAATTCAGTAAAACAAAAATACAGGCTTCAGGGAAAATAAAAAAACACCAGAAGCCTGTAACTGAGCCATATGTGAAAGCAAATCAATGGATATGATAACCAAACTGGATGCATAGCAAGCCCACTTTCTAAATCTGTCCATTAAGTGACACTTACAGAAAACATATAACTCACTGGTAGACAAAGCCTGCTTGGCTCACAAAATCTGACTTTCTAATAGATAACGTGGAAACACTTGTTGCCCACACATTAGAATTTTATACCTATCTAATGAATTATTGAAGCCCAAAAGTTTCTTGATTGTACAACTTTCACTGGTAGACTATTTCTTGCATCATCACTCCCCTCTGGGGGAAAAAAAACACCTTCTGACATAACTCCTGAACAATCCCCTTTCTGTCCTCACACTAGGTCTTTCTTCCATTCCTGTACAGCTCATCTACTTGACTTTTTTGTCACCACTACCTGCTGACCATTGCACTCTCCCTTGGTCAACTGAACAAGCTGTACCTATTTATCAGAATGACAGCCAACTAGTAGGGGCAATCATTTAGGCAGCCATTTAGGTGTCTTTTTGTTTTTGCATGTTTTACCCTTAGCTCCATGGAGCTTGGTGTGCAACAGGCAACAGCGAGGACACGTTATCTACTTCTGTACGTGTTCCCATGGGGTTTCTGGTCACCACTTGGGATTGAACCATGGGGACATGTATCCAAGGCCTGAACTTTTGCACCTTCCTCTAAAGAGTGGCAAGCTGGCAAAGTAACATCACCCTTCCTCGCCCTATGCTAGCTCCAATAGGTACCAGAATTTCTAAATCAAACTTGGGCCACCAGGAATGTTGTCAGGGCTTCATCTCTCTATCTCAAAAGAGATGGCTTGCCTACTCAGCTTTACTAATTCATCTGATGTACTTACATGCCTCGGTCATGTCCCACAGCTCCCATCTTTCAACCAAGTAATAGCTTCTTCAGTTTCTCTTGATACGTCTGCAGGAATAAATACAAACTTTGCATACACAGGGTCTCCAGTCCAGCACATAATAGCTCAGATGTGGTCTAACCAACTACCTGAAAACAAAAATAACTGCTGCTTCTTATCTACTGGTAGTGCTTCTCTCCAATACAGTTTGCTGTTACAGACAGTAGGCAAAGCTCTCTTAAACATATACCACAGGCTTGTATCACAGACAGATTTACTGGCAAGGTCACCTTTAGTGACTTTTTACTACTTATTCCCAAATGATTTCACATGGTAGCAGTCACATAGAAAGTGCTTAATTCTTAGAACTCCATTAATTTACCTCTGAGGAAGACAAACTGACTATCACCAAAGGTTTGCAAACTATATTACTTGCACATACATTTATTTAAAATAATTCTGTAATAATCTGTGCAATTAATCAAAAATAACAAAATGTAAACTACAAGTTTACAAACGGATTATGACAGACCAAGGGTGTAACCATGCATACTCTTTGTACTCTACAGACTATAGTTTTTCTTTACATCGCTCAAACATATTGTAGCTTTTTCAGGCTATATATCTACAGTTGTCTAAAGGAATGCCTATAATAACAGGTGCATATCTTGCTTATACAGAAGATTGCTAATCTAAAAATATCTTTAATAGTTTTTTTAAGAAACTGCTGAAAATGATGTGCACATTTATTAACTGTGTGTGTGGGGGGGGGGGCAACACTTTGAAAGATGTGTCTATTTTTTCTTTAAATGCCAGTTTGGTAGGAGGGCAGTAAAAAAAGTATGAGAGTACAAAATGGAATTTTCTAGCTACACCTCTGCAACAGACTTTACCATTTGCCCCAATTGTAAAAGTAGAAGACAGTAACACACGTCAAACAAACATGAATTAATTTTCTCCATTACTCTCAACTTATTATACAGATTTTTATACATTAAAATGCAGATAAAGAATATGATTAACATACATTAATTAATTTCCTATAGTACTTCTTACTTGAAAGAAAATATTTTTATTCTTGCTTTATTTTTTGTTAAATGCTTCTAAAAAGCGAAGAAGATATAAGAACAGATTAATAATATCCAAATAAAGGTTAATTGAAGCAAGTATGTATTCTTCTGGAGACAATTTGTGCATCAGCTGGTGTGTATCATAGATGATAAAGCCACAGAACAACACTGCTCCAGCTGCTGAAAACACAAGTTCCAATGTGTCACTGTAGAAAAACAGCTGTAAGATAAAAAATAAATAAATCAACAGATGGAATTTTTCTTTTAGTTGCAATACAAAGTTTGTAAATTGCATCACTTAAATGATTAAACAATAAACACATTAAGTGATCTGCTGGAGAGACAGTTATGTATCCCAGAGATTAACTCCATCTCTGGAACAGGTTCCCCATCCATGTGAAGTAGAGATCCTCCCTAACCCATTTCAAGTGTAACTTGGAAAATTGGATGGGGAACAGGAAATTCATCCCTGGTTTGGCACCTATGTCTCTAACGGACACAGAGAATCTGTAAATGGTTCATCTCCCAGGCCCTGGCTTGTAAATGTTACATCTCTCAAGCCCCTGCTTACATTTATCAAGGGTAGCAGAACTAGTCAGAGATTTGGGATGCATGGCTAGGCTTAAAAAGGCACTTGTGGTCATTAGCCTAGTAAACACTTATGAACCTGTATGTACAGTTTGTGCATAAGCGTAAACAGAATTATAGCAGATATTTGAGTAGTACTTACCTTGTCAGTACATCAAAATATATATGTTACAGTGGGTCTATATTAGTACAGCAAAGTACGAAAAGAGCGAATACCAGTTGCGCGACACCAACTGTGCGAATATCGCAAACATCGCAAGAGTGAACAGAGATCGCCGTAAGGAATTCTTCCCTTTACTTCAATGTAGTGCGATCTCGGAGTTGGTATATTTAAACAGCAGGGGTGTGGGGGGCTTGACCCCTGCATAAAACACTTAATGACAGTTTTCGTGTTTTAGTTTTTTTATTGTTCGGATTCTAAATTTGCGATATTCGCACAGTTAGTATCGCCCAACTGGTATTCACTCTTTCGTACTTCGCTGTACTAATATAGACCCGGTTACAGCTCGCCAACCTGTGTCTGTTCCTGACTGTAACTGCTTGGAGGTATCAACAAAGATATCACACTACATTGTGTTGCTGTATTTATGCATGTGGTTCTATTACATATTCAGCACTGGTGCTGTTTCTCTATTTCTTTGTGGTAGAGCTCGCTGACAAGGAAGAACATAGGCAAACAGCCCTACACACATGTAACTAAAAACACATATAACTTTGCAAATAAAATCTAAAACTCTGATATCATGTGCAAGATATAACTGAATTTAAATATAACACTAGTTAATAGGTTCATAGGTGTGTTCTAGGCTATTATACCATGACCCCCCCCCCCATTAATATTCCAAAACGTGCATGCTGATTGGCCAGCGTGCACGTTGTAAATCGACTTATACTAATGGAAAAAGGTCCGTCGCCGGACTTTTCCATTAGTATAAGTCTCTTTTAAAACACTGTCTCGCTATGTTAAAAGAGTTTAACATAGCGACACAGGTTTAAAAAAAGCAACGGAGATCTCCGTTGCTTTTTTACAGAGATCTTGCTTTCTCCGTTGCTTTTTTTTAAACCTGTCTCACTATGTTAAATGGGTTTAACATAGCGAGACAGCTTTAAAATAAGCAACGGAGATCTCCGTTGCTTATTTTAAAGCTGTCTCGCTATGTTAAACCCATTTAACATAGCGAAACAGTAAAAAGCAACTGAGATCTTGCTTTCACCGTTGCTTTTGGCCACAGCTCTGATGTACTGCGTAGGCATGCGCAGTACATCAGAACTGCCGCGGATACCAGACAGCTGCGGAAGGGCAGCAAAGAGGCATTATACAATGCCATTATTTAAGAAAAGTAATTATTTCTTTTCTTAAATAATGTCATAGTATAATAGCAATAACCCACGCCTGGGTGTGTGTAATGCGGGATTTACCCACGGTTGTCTTTGTTCGCCCTCAGGACCAAACCACACCAACCGTGGGTAAATCCCGCATTACCCACACCCAGGCGTGGGTTATTGCTATAATAATCACTGGGGCCCTTTTAGGTCTAGCCACTAACCCAGAAAAGAAAAAGTACCAAATATCAAACATAAAAGATTCACATTTATGAGAAGGTAAGTAATGACTGCTGAAAATATATTATAAACACATATGTGCACAAATGTACACATGCATATCATAATAAATATGCCTCAATGATAATAAAAACATTTAAAACTGTTTATAAAATCGACAAGTTGCATACAGGAGCAGAATCATATCTGATAGAGTAAAACTAAAGTCTGAGAAACATGTTTTGTCTGTATCTACTAATAAGTAAATAATGACCTAGGACTAAAAGAGATTTCTATAAATTAGGGTACTTAAGTATTATCGCAACCAGCTTTGCTAGGTGGCATGCTGTACAATGTTTTCTGCAAAAGTATCTCTGTTAATGGAAGATGGGTACTGTAAAGTGTGAAACAGTTTGGGGTCACATTGTGTGCCACATACTAGGAGGAATAAGGGGAAATGTCCTCTTTACAGGGAGCGCCCTTGTCTGAACTGGACACATGACTGTTGCTTTTACAATCGTTATCAATGAAACGAATCAGCAAAGTGAACAGGTTCTCCATAGCTGAAGCGGCACCTTTCAAATGGAGTTAAAAGTGTAACTTACTACTTCTTACAGGCAACTTTCATTGTCATGATTACTGGCACCTGAAAGTAACTGCATATACTGGTCAGTGCCATCCCTTTGGTAAGATGTCACCCAAAAATAACGGTTAATCTTCCCCGCTCTCACAAGCAGCAGTCATCATGATCGCTGTATTCACTGCCTGAAGTCAGTAAAACATGCTACCCAAAAACCTGAATTTTCCCCTTATTCCTCTTCCAAACCCATCACCAATATCCCAGAAATTAGATATTAGTTAAACCATAATATAATAGAAAAGGTGTCTCAGCATCCTGATCCTTCCACTTCACTTGAGGAATATGTATACATAAGAGTTAAAAAAAAATAAATAAAAAATAAATCCACAGTGACAAAGTATGTCAAAGGAACAGACTTACAATTGTAGTTGTATGTCCACCAATGTAGTACTGTATAAAGTAATGTATAAAAAACTTGCTTGCAACAAAACATTTGGAAGTTAAATTTCCCAAACAAGTAACAAGGGAATTGTGGGTGGGTAGCTCTGGGAAATGCACCTATGGCTGTACATTATTCTCTGAGACGTATCACTACAACAGTAGACCACGGCATGTTCTCAGGTAAATGTTTATGTGCTAGCCAATCCTGACTACAGCAGCTCTGGTGTTTGCTTTAGCTGCATCAACTGTGTGTCTTAGTGCTCAAAGATCTACTGTCTCAGCAGATTCCATTGTTGGAATTATTTTATTAATTTTTAGAATTTAAGAAATTTTTACATTCCATCTTCTGTCTCAAAAAAGAATTCTAAAAAACAATATAACAGCCAAGTAGTTTAAGTTGCTAGTGCTGAGACAAAAAGGTATAAACTCTCTTACTATATCTGTCCATGAACTATCTTCCCTAGTAAAAGCTAAAGTACCTCTAGGAATTGAAAATGTTCTGGGTGCCTCAAAACGTGTAGAATATAAAACTGCAGGGTCTAATTTTATATTGTAATAAAGATGAGGTTTATCTTTGCTAAACTTTTATAAAGAATAAGCTGATCTGTGGGCTGGTAGTTATGAATCAGGATTACCTGAATTTATGTTCCGTAAATCTTGAAACCTTTTGAAAAGTACAGGAATTCTCCCAAAAGATCTAGAAAATTAAGCAACTCAGACAATCTCCTCTTAAGGGAAGAAGACTTTAATGCAGTCCAATTAAAATGTTCTCCAATACAACTAGCAGTCTTGTTAAAAAGGGATATACTGGCAAGAAAACCTGGAGATTGTCGAGATGAATTTCCATGGTTCAAAAATAAAGTTATGATGGGAGATTTGTTAAAATTTAAAACTGCATACACTCTCATCAGACAAAAGAGAAATAGGATACGTGTCTTTTGGATTTGTGAAGGGCCTTGGGTACTGACAAAAGTGTTGATTGTTCAACCCTACACTCCAACTTACATCAGTTATCATGAAATGCTGGCATAAATATGGAACATTTCTCAGCAGAGGAGTAATGTATCACCTCTGGCATCTTTTTGTAATCTACCTCATATGAAGGGTTTGCGCAGAGGGTGCCTTAGATGGATGCAAGAGTTCAGGCTTGTCATAATGGAGCTCTTCAACTGAGGTTCTTGAAATTCCAGTACCATCTAGAGAAAAATAAATCCTGGGGCTTTGCCAGTACCACTGAAGGACCCTATTCAAAATTTAGCTGAGGCAACAAAGCCAGCTATAGCTTTTTGATTTATACTCACTGATTTCAGCAATCATTAACATAGATGTGCTAGCATTTGCAGGTGAAGACATCGCAGAAAAAGACCCAAATTCTGCAGGTAATGAGTTTTTCTTCCTGATACAGTTTGTCCTTTTTTGACTCAACATTTAAAACTCCATAGGCTTAACAAATTATTTTCTAATTTTTCCCAAATATTAGTTTTTTTTTTCTTGGTTAGAAAACATTTTGATTATGATTTTAAGTAGCCTGTTTCAACTTTTCATAATGTTCAAAATTGTCAATGTGATCAGGATTTAAACAGAAAAGGCCATGTGAAAGTTTTCAGGGGACGTTTGTCTACATCTGTTGACCTATTTATTCATAGATAAAGATCAAAAATATTGTAAGTGCACATCTCTGTTGATAACAAACAGCCACTAATATTTCAATTCTCTTCAAGTAAATAAAAGATATGCAACACTCAAAATGCTAAGAACTGAAAAGAATGTATAGCAATGTGGGATATATAAGGAGGGTATACACTTAAGTATGTCAGACAAGACTTACACTAATATCTACAGTACATGGAAGGAAACTGCTGCTTTAAAATTTCAAGGCAGAAGACAAAGTCGGTGGGCTATAACCCAAACATTATGATTCACTGTTATTGTGACTGTCCCAAAAGATGATCATATAACCATGCAATCATAAACAGAAGCTGACTGGTCATATTAATGTTCAAAAATACAAGTAGTGACTAAGTGTAACTAAACTGAAATATTTGTTTATTATGTTACCAAACTTGGGAGGATAAACTCTGCACAAGGTTGCTTCTATATTATTTACAGGTTTGCCAAGTTTTTTTTTTCTTTTTTCAGACGTATTGCTATCAGAAAAGACTCATCTCTGCTTTCAGTACAGAAGCCGATCACCTACCCTGGAGTTAAAAACTTTACTGTGACTTTCAAAGCAACATTAACCTCCTTATTAATCTGGCAGTGGTTTCACAGATTCACATGTAGTTATAACACGTGATCCTTGAGAACATGAAGGGGCCTAGACCAATTAATAATTGACACAGAGCACTGTCTGGTTAAATGACTTACTGAGAGTTACACTGTGGGCAAAAAAAGGCTGAAGGAATCAAAACCTGGACTACCAGAAGCCACTTATTAACAATACTTAGCACTGGTTCTCAGTGTGGTTTCAGTACTACTGATTTACTGTGATTTACTGAATTTAAACAAAATGACTGGCAGCCAGCACTCACCTAACACATTCAGAATACTGGCATTCAGCACTCACCTCACACATTCTGAAAACTGACAGTAAGCACCCATCCAACATATTCTGAATACTGGAAGTCAGCACTCACCTGACACTTTCTGAACACTGGCAGTCAGCACTCAACTGGCACATTCTGAACACTGACAGCACTCAACTGGCACATTCTGAACACTGACAGCACTCAACTGGCACATTCAGAATACTGGCAGTCAGCACTCACCTGACACGTTCTGAACACTGGCAGTCAGCACTCACTTGACACGTTCTGAACACTGGCAGTCAGCACTCACCTGACACGTTCTGAACACTGGCAGTCAGCACTCACCTGACATGTTCTGAACACTGGCAGTCAGCACTCACCTGACACATTCTGAACACTAGCAGTTAGCACTCAATTATCACATTCTGAACACTGGCAGTCAGCACTCGTCTGACACATTCAGAATACTGGCAGACAGCACTAACCTGACACATTCAGAATCCTGGCAGTCAGAACTCACCTGACACTTTCTGAATACTGGCAGTCAGCACTCACCTGACACATTCTGAATCCTGGCAGTCAGCACTCACCTGACATGTTCTGAATACTGGCAGTCAGCGCTCACCTGACATATTCTGAATTCTGCCAGTCAGCAGTCACCAGACACATTCTGAATACTGACAGACAGCACTCACCTAACACAATCGGAATACTGGCAGCCGGGAGTCAACTGACACATTCGGAATACTGGCGGTCAGCACTCACATGACACATTCAGAATACAAGCAGTCAGCACTCGCCTGACACATTCAGAATTATCACCTTCTCAGGATCCTGATCTTTATCCTGAGAAGGCGAGTGGCCGAGGTACCAGATGAAGTACTTGGAATAAACTGAGATAGTATTTTGGTTTTTGCTGTAATGGTTTGCCATGTTCGTGGAAGTTCATTAAATTCTGAATACCGGCAGTCAGCACCCACCTGACACATTCAGAATACTGGCAATTAGCACTCACCTGACATGTAGAATACTGACAAAAAGCACTCACTTAACACATTCTGAAACAGACGTCGAGGTTAGCAACTGTGTTTCCTTGTAATACAACTAAGTTGACTATTTTTACTATAAAATAAAACTAATCACAGAGCACAGAATAGTTTACAACCCATTATTGTTATTAGCAACTACAGTAATAGTTTAGTAAATCATCAGGAACACCAGCTTCAATGCATGAAAAATTGGTCCACATAATCTTATACTGTCAGTTTTATTCAATCAAATGACATAGAAATAAACAATATTTGCTCAATTACAACAGTAATGACATGAGGAAATGCATGCGTTCAACATAAGTGGAACTGAATTAAAATTTAACAAATTCTGCAAAAACAAAAGTTTCCGTTATCTTCCCTGCCTCCTAAAACAGTTGTAAATCTAAACAATGCCACTACTGAGGACCAACTTGACTTCATAAGGTGAACAGTTGTGTCACAATACGAAATACAGAATTTGTTCACCTAATGGCTGGGACAGTCTGTAAAATGAATTGAGAAACTGGGTATGACTGTAAGACATGCTACTATTTGTGTAGTTGCAGCATGTATGTAATGGATTAGAGTATTTACATGAAAATCATCTTCGAATCTTCAAATTCTCAAAAAAAGGAGAGGATTTCAAATTCAACAACAGCTTTACTTGGTGTGCTTACCAACTAAACACTCCTCAGATGTCACAGTAATTAAAACAACACATTACAATAAACACAGTTAAACCAAAATAACTACATTAAAATAATACAGACTTGAATACGATCAAAATGGATACACTCATAAGTAACATTACAGCATTCAAGTTAGATGGTAGGCCTTTAGGGACCCCACTAAAACAACCCAGTAATGGTCTCAAACAAACCTGGTAAAACAGTGAATTCTTGAAAGTCAAAGTCTGGCAAGTAACAGACAACATCCAGATATTTCTAACAGCACCTTAGGAACCACCAGCAGCTTCTTACCAGCTGAACAGAAGCACAGACTGGTCTTAAGGGAACTCGAGCTCCTCAAGCTAGGTAGGACCCAAATAATGTAATGTTAATTTTGTTAGTAATAAATGAATTCATTACATGAGTACTTGACAGCATAGACTCTGAAAACAGGTGCAATATGCTCACACCATGAGGTATTCAGTAAGCAAGCTAGCTGTGAAGTTCTCTACCAGATGGAGTAGCCAAAATTCTGCATCTGCTAGTCTTAGGCAAAGGATGCTGCAATAATTCAGCTGGGAATATACCACTGCATGATCAAAGCGGATTATTTAGAGTTATATTCTTAAGATGAAAACATGATGGTTTAGCCAAAAACTGAAACCTGTTTATAAAATGCCAGTAAAGGTGGGCAAGCCTGGGATTTTTGAAGAAGAGCCAAGCCAAAGGTCTGTCTTGGCTCTTAGAACCCACTAAAAGCCGAGCCAGAGCAGGCAATGAGAACAGTAGCTCAGTTAAAAATAACTATATCTAGAAATTCAGGGAAAAATATTTAATAAAAATCTATGATTACAGCAAAATAGACATTTGCATTGCCAGCATTCACTGAAATGAATGAATGCTGACAGTATGTTGATCACACTTCCTAACAGCTTACATCTAGCCTCCCCCTTTGCCATGCCCAGCCAAGCTGAAGATCTACTGACAATGAAAAACAGGAAAGATTATAATAAGCAAAACACAGAAGTACAGCACTCTGTATACAGGAAAAGGGATATACTCCTGGGTAGTAGAAAGAAATTACATTTTTCATCTTGTGGTCTTAATGATGATTTAATGCACATTAGCGTTGCCACACTTTCCAAAAAATGGTCAAACAGCCCCAAGGTAAAAGCTAGATACACTGCCTAAATGCAACAACTAAAGCTTTGTGAATGTCAAAATTTGTTAGTTTTATGCAAGAAACAATATTTATGTTCCCTTAAGGGAGCCCACAGCAACAGGAAATAAAAATAAATGGTATTGTTAAAAAAATGTTTGGGTACAAAATAAATACAATGTCCCAGTGGACTGTACCCTTTCAGAGAAGGTACACCCACTTCTGTAAAATTGCTACAAAATAAAATAATACTGGCAAACTCTGCTCTTTGACAGATACTGCCCTCCAATAAACCATTTCAACAACTGCCCTTTGCCCCCAAAATCACAGCTCCTTTCTGTATACTAATTTCTCACTGAGAATAATGACAAATGCAAGAACTATATTAACGTTTTGCTGTTTCAGCTTGTGAGTGGTAAACACATGCACTGCCCCCAACAAGTCATAACACTTTTTATTGTAACCAGTGATTACATGATGACCTTGTACTTTCATGTACAAGATGGCTCCACACCCCCTCCCCCCCAAAAAAGCTGCCCAGTTCTGTGCACATCTCTGATGCTTGATGGTGAGGAAATTAAAAGGAAAAGGAAATAACTATAACAACAAGGTAGTCATTTCTACATGTTGTTCCTGAAAAAAAAACTTACAATTGTGGCTTAGCTCTTTAACCTGCTGGTTCATGAGCCAGAGCCGAGCTTATAGTCAGGCTTGATCCGCCTCTAGCTTTCCCACCTCTAAACGTCAGATGGCCACTGAGAACTCCCCAAGAGTAAGCACTTTAAACCAGCAACACCAGTCTTTTTCCAACATAAACAACAGCGGAACAATAACCAGAAGAAATAGAGGAATAATGGATAGCACATGGCACCATCTTTTTACTTTTAAGAGGTTAAATTTCAGTTTTTTTCTTTCAAGTGCAGATGACAATGGAGCCCAAATAAGTCTCAAGCAATGGTAAAACAGTCAATTGCTCCAAACTGATGGCTAAATATCATTATGTATTATCAGTATAGCTGTGACACCTTTCTCTAATTCTTAATGTGACTGCTGTTAATGCTAGCATATGTAATGCAAACAACAAAGTATCCAAAATGAAAAGCAAAGTGAATTCCACATTACAGACAGCAACTCTGTCAGGAATATATATCACAGGCCACGGTTCTAGAATCATACAGACAGATATAGGAAATAAACCAATCTAAGACAGTAGATGAAAGCCCAAGGACAGACTACAAAACCCTGTAAAAGGAAGCCATGGTCCACAGCAAGAAAGGCTGCTCGGAAATCAAGAAGGACCAGGACAGAATAATTACCCTCATCCATCATATAAAGGCCACTGCACACTATTAGGACTGCCTTTGTGCTGTGAAGTGTTATGTTAGACAGGTCATGAATTTCTAAAAGAAATCTAAGCTCATTATACACATTTTCAAGAGGTTACTAATAAATCACTAGAGAATGTGCAATAGTGTAATCTTTTTAAGATCCAAAGATGGAGTATTGAGACTTGGGATCATCAATTCCTATAAAAAAGATGGAAAAAGCTGCAGACTCCAGGATGATCAGATAATTAAGGAAAATTAGCAGATCTATAACTTGCATGCTAGACTTTAATAAGCATTGTAGGACTAGGGTTAAGGATTTTAAATGTGTAGTCAATTCCATGACCTCACTAAATTCCACCATCTGAAATACATCTCAAACCCAAGGACAGAGGCACTCCAGCTGTCAAATGGGTACATGTTACAGAGCTTCCCCACTTAATCCTGGCTACCATATCTGCCCCCCTCCAAAAAAAAAAAAAAAAAAAAAACTAGCAGCAGTCCCACAATCTGTTTAAATTTGAAAAGGTTTCATAGACTGTAGCTCAGGCTGAGATGCAAAACCAGCTGACAACACTGAAAGGTGAAGCTAATTTTGCAGCGGCAGCATTTCCTGCACAAAAAAGATGGCTTCTTATAAGAAATCTCTAACTGGCAAGTCACAAAACAGTCCTACAGTCTTAGTCTATGTGACACTTATAAATACTGCATGCAGTCAAGAAGGGCTGGTGCACAGTCCAAGCCATATACCAAAACTCCGCTGAGTTCATAAATGGAACTGTGCACAATGCAGCATTGTGATAATCAAACTGCGCAGTTGCACTCCTCCAGGTGCACAGCTGATATACAAATGGGTTTTCACGATTCAGTCTGTGATTCATTAATATGTGAATTGTGGACTATACTGTGGAACAGAAGCTGTGATTTATGGTTGGCCAACTGCAGATGGACAGTACAACAATCTACAGCCTTACATCCAAGGAAAAAGTAACAGTGTGTTGCTTAGCAACCATAGCATATTATATGTACATATAACAGTCAAATGTGTATCTTTTGAAGAGATGTAATGGCATTTTAGGGAGTGGACTTCACCACACACAAGCACACTTCCTCAAACATATCTTTTCTGCATAACACAAAATGAAGAGAGTGAGCTCCCACCCATGGGAGAAGTTGGTCAACTAGATCTGCCATTAGCATGTATGTTAATGAACAGTCCTTAGCAGTCAAGAACAATTAGCAAAATATCCATATGAATGACTGAACAGGAGCACAAACAACAGTGGTCTGCAGTGGGCAAGAGCCCTGCTTGCATCTTCCATGTCTACCAGTTGTCCTAGTCTGCTGACCATACATCCAAAAGATGCTGTGAATACAGAAAATAATAACGGAATGCTGTCCTCTCCACTCAAGCATGCTCATATAAAACCTATCAGCGCAAATCACAGCTAAGTGCTCGTTTTTCACCCTTTCACCTTTTAGCTTTTTGGAGAAAGGACACAAAAATGCCAGATGAATTTGTCTGAATCTTAATTTTGCATGATTTACTACTTCAAAATGTGACCATGAACCCCAGGGCCTGTTTCATAACTTAGAGGTGTGTTTTTCAACTAGTAGAAAAGTACAGTTGTGTACACTTATCATAAATGTAGATGTTCGAGTGTATTCACTGTTGCAGTCATTACACTTGGGTTATCCTGCTGGCAGGCTACCCTCAGTCGGCCTGAATTCCAAAGTCTAGGTCCGGCGTCGGTTGCTGTCGGCTCTTCCCTGACGTCAGTGCGCCAGGGGTATAAAAGATGCAGCCGACGCCATTTTCTTTAGTTTTTCTTGCCCCAGATGTCAGGTGCCCCCAAAAGGGTAGGCTAAACATATGTCAATAAAATATGCATGCACCAAAGTATATATTTTGCCTTCATCCACAAGCAAATACACCACATAGGTTGTATAGAATAGAGAAGTACAGATAAGTTACAACAAAGAGATGGGGGATGGCGGGTGGGTAACCTGGACTGCAACAGTGAATACACTCTAACATTTACATTTATGGTAAGTGTACACAACTGTACTATGTTCTTCGTGTTTCACTGTTGCAGTCATTACACTTGGGTTGAATCCCAAAGCTAAGGTTGGGAGGCTGATGCTAAACAGCATTAGGAGCGGCTATAAGGCCCTGCAGAACTGCAGTGGCAATGCCTGCCCTGGATTTAGAGTAAAGTGGTAAGTGATAGTGTTTTGTGAAGGTGTGCACTGAGGTCCAAGAAGCAGCCTCTAAAATGTCTTTGGTTGGTACTCCCCTGAGGAAGGCTGCTGAAGTGGCTGCTGCTCTAGTTGAATGTGGTCTAATGCCCTTAGGTACTGGCTTGCCATGTTGTGAATAGCAGAAACAAATGCAGTGGCCTATCCACTTTGAAATTGTCTGCTTTGAGATAGCCTTTCCTTGAGATCCTGCAGCATATGCCTCTTGTAATTGCTCTGTCCTTCTGAAAGCTTTGGTTCTGTTTAAATAGAAGCGTAGCTGCCTGTGTATGTCCAAAGAATGCAGAATTCTCTCCCCCTTATTCTGTGGGTTTGGATAAAAGGTTGGCAGATGAATAGCTTGGTTAAGGGCCACACTGGACACTACCTTAGGCATAAATGTCGGGTTTGTCCTTAGAGAAACCCTGTCTGGTTAAAAAATGGTAAAAGGTTCCATAGCCATGAGTGCCTGTAGCTCTGAGACTCGTCTTCAGACGTTATTGCTAGAAGCAGAGCTGTTTTCCAAGATAAAAACTTTATATCAGCTGTAGCGGCTGGCTCAAAAGGAGGTAGGGTGAGTTTTTCCAACACATAGTTGAGGTCCCATGCAGGTGTTGGTAATCTCCTTGGAGGCCTTAAATTTTTGGCCCATCGGAGGTATTGCCTTAATAAAGGATGAGAAAAGAGTGGTGGCTCTGTATTGTAATGAGCTGAAATGGCAAAAGCATGAATCTTTATGGATGAAAAAGATAGGCCTTTGTTCAGCATCTCAGTCAAGTATTGCAAAATCTGAGGAATATTTGGTACAGCTGTGTCAATTCCTTGTGCCTGGTTCCAAGCACAGAATCTCTTCCATTTTCCAGCATAGGATTTTCTAGTACTAGGTCTTCTGGCTTCCAAAATGACATCCATCACCACTTTAGTGAGGGGCATGTTTTGTATGACTACATTATCTGCCATGCTGCCAGATTTAAGGTCCTGAGTTGGCTGTGCAGGATCTGATTGTTCTGTTGGGTCAGTAGATGAGGCACTTGAGGTAATGTCCAGGCTGGGCATCGAGACAAGTTCCTTAGGATTGGATACCAGTACTGGTGTGGCCAGTCTGGGGCAATCAATATTATTTTTGGCTTCTCCTGTCTGACCTTTAGGAGTACCTTGGGGAGGAGAGGCAGAGGAGGAAAGGCATATGCTGTTAAGTTTTTCCAGCTGAAAGATAGGGCATCCACTTTCCATGCTTGTCTGTGATAAGTCCTTGTACAGAATCTCTTTAGTTGGTAGTTGTGAGGTGAGGCAATAGGTCTATGTCTGGGCATCCCCATTTCTTTGTTACCATGCTGAAGACTTGTGGATCCAATTTCCACTCGTGGGGATCCATGATGTTTCTGCTTAGTTCATCTGCCAGGGTATTTATGTTTCCTGGCAGGAATTGTGCCTGCAGATGTACTTGGTAAGTCAATGCTGTGTTCCACAAAGTCATGGCTAGTCTGCAAAGGGGGTATGAATGAGTGCCCCCCTGTTTGTTTATGTACCACATGACCGTGGTATTGTCTGTTTTTATCAGTAATTGTCCCGGATGAAACATGTCCTTGAAGGCTGTCAGGGCACTTTGAACAGCTAGCATCTATTTTTGATTGATATGCAGATGCATTTGGTTTGTGGGCCATGTGCCTTGAATACATCTTCCTGCCATGTGGGCTCCCCAGGCATAATCCGATGCATCCGTTGTTAATATCTGCGAGGCTGGGGGGTAGAGTGAATGGCTGTCCCTTGTTCTGGTGACAGGCCTTCGCCCACCATCGAAACTCCTGTTGCAGGCAGGGAATGAGAGTAACTATTGTTTCCAGGCTGTGTCAATGTTGAGTCCAAACACTTTTTAGGTACCACTGAAGTTTCCTCATATGCAGTCTTGCATATGGAATTAGTAGAATGCAGGATGCCATGAAGTCCAAAGCCTGCAGAAGTTTACTTGCAGATAACTGGGCCTTTGTTGCCAACAGTTTGAAATAGGTAGTCAGTTGCCTTTGTTTGTCTGGCGTGAGATAAGACATCTGGGCAGTTGTATTTAAGCTTGCACCCAGGAATATTATCTCTTGAGAGGGTACGAGTTTTGATTTTTGTTTGTTGACTGTCTACCCTATGCATGATAGTAATCTCTTTACAAACACCAGATGCTGTAGTAGAATGTCCTTGTTCTCTGCTTGAATAAGACAGTCATCCAAGAACAGTCTTGAATAGAATCCTTGTCCCTGCTCTTGCTCTGGTACTTGCTGAATGGCCCTCATGTCCATGAGGGATGAGAGTTGTTTCTGTGCCTCTGCCCATTGATGTTTTGGCAGGTCTGGCCAACAGTTTGCCCTTGGCAGGGTATGGAAGTGAAACTTGTAGCCTTGCGACACTATGTTTAAGACCCATTTGTCTTGGGTTATTATGTGCCAATTTTGATAAAAAAAGTGCTAATTTTCCCCCTAAAGGTGCTGCATGTAAATAAGTGTTTGGCGCAGGCAGGGGAAAGTCATTGGGACTGTTTTCTGTATAACCAGATAAATTGCCCTGAAAACCACAAAGGAAGCTCGCAACACAATAGGAAACTCCAAACTAGATACAGTTGATACTCGCAACACAATAGGAACTCCGATTGAGTTCAGTAGAAGCAGTTTATTATAACGCTACTAACACAGTACGTTTTCGACAGAAGTCTCCCTCATGGTATGTAAAGTTTCCCCAAAAGAATAATCCACAGGAGGAGAGGCTGAAGGGATAGATTCTTCAGCATCAGAATCCTCATAGGGAGGAAGAGGGTATTCCTGATCAGAAGAGGAATCAGATGAAATGGAAACCTGATCAGAAGATTCATATTCAGTCTCTTGCCTAGGCCTCTTATCAGGAGGGGGATGGGAACCCCTGATCAAAGTAATTAGGTCTTTGGCCATTTTGAGCATCTGTTTTTTAGGCATGGAGGCCTGTCCATGTGGCTGTTGTACTTGTTTCTTTGTCTTTAAAGGTGCTTTAGTCTTTGCCTTTGAAGCTGAAGTCGTTTTAACATATAACTGAATAGGTCTGAAAACACCCTCAGAAGCCGATGCCTGCTCAGCGGCTCCGGACCCATCTGAGGGAATAGTTTCCGAAAGTCCAATACCTTGAGCTTCCAGTGGCCTGGTCGACTCCACGTGGGTGTCGGAAGCGGCCTGCAAGTCTAAAGTAGTGGTCGTCAGGGGCTGTGAAGGCGCCTCACTGAGAACCGGCGACTGGCTTAGAAGCCTTGTTGTCAGTTTTGGACCTCGGATGACTGTCCTTTTCTTTGTGTTTCTTGTAAATTCCAGTAGTCGGATGGCTATCCGATGACATAGTATAGTTAAATCTTCTGCCTAAGTAGTGAAATGCAAAATCGTACCGACGCTTAATAGTGTGTTGGTTAAATCTAGCACAAAACCGACAACTAGCAACATCGTGGTCAGGGCCTAGGCAAGGAATACAGTATGAATGGAAGTCCTTATGAGGTATTTGCTTCCCACAAGAAATATAATTATTAACTTTTTCTGACATCGGTCTGGAGCAAGAAAAAAGTTTCCCCAATGGGGTACTTAGCTATATGTGAAGACTTCGGATCTGAAATTCGAACACGAAAATCTCAGGAGTCGGCCGACCGGCATTTGCGAACTGCTTTTGCTTTGGGCACTGCGCGGCAAGAAAGACTGAAGAAAATGGCGTCAGCTGCATCTTTTATACCCCTAGCATACTGACATCAGGGAAGAGGTGACAGCAACCGACACTGGACCTAGACTTTGGAATTCAGGTCGACTGAAGGTAGCCTGCCAGCAGGATAACACAAGTGTAATGACTGCAACAGTGAAACACGAAGAACATCTGTGTGAAATGTCAATACACAAGTGCTTCCTGAATTGTTCATATCTGAGAATGTTCACTTCAACGTTTTCAGGTAGTACCTTTATGGTTCATAGGAAACATAGCTGTTTCATTCAGTGACAGCCATTTAACAGCCATCTTCAAAATGCATTTGGCATAAAAATAACTTGGCATAATCTCACTTGGGGATATAGATACTTTATTCTAATAAAATGCTGATTGACAATGTATGTTTTTCTTGACAGTAAAAACTGGGGTGCTGAATGAAAAGCAGATGATAATAGTCTTCCTAAAGATGAAGTAGATAATTCATCTGGCACCCTACCATCCCTCCGCCACTAGTGCTCAGACTTCACAACCATGTACCATTGTGTGATTCACAAATGTTGTAGGTAGTGTTGCCACTTATGTGATCCATGTTTACTAATCAATCTAGTGACATAAAGAATGAAGATACTACTCTTAACTGCTGAAAGTGAGGAAGAGCTGAACAGCCTGTTAATGAAGGTTAAAGTAGAAATTGCAAAAGTTGGTTTGTTGCTCAACCTGAAACAAACATGATGTCATCTAGCCCTATTGATTCTTTGTAAATAGATGGGGAAGAAGTGGTGACCATGACAGGTTTTATTTTCATCATTTAAACATCTCTTATAGGTCGTGATTGCAGCCATGAAATTAAAAGACATTGGCTTTTTGGAGGGAAAGCTATGGCAAATCTGGACAAGATTTTAAAGAGCAAAGACTAATCACATTGTCAACAAAGTTCCTTGTAGTCATAGCTATGGTCTTCCCAGTAGTAACACATGGCTATGAGAGATGCACTACAAGAAAGGCTATGTGACAGAAAATTGATGCTTCCGAACTGTGGTGTTGAAGAAAAATTTAAGAATTATATGAACTGCAAGATCATCAAATCAGTCAGTATTTAAGAAAATAAATCCAGAATTTTCAATACAAGGTCTACTAGTAAAACTAAAACTCATATACTTTGGCCACATAATGTGATGACATGATTCCTTAGAGAAGATATTGACACTGGGAAATATCAAAGGCAAAGGAAGTTGGAGGCAAATAAGGTTATAGTGGATGGACTGCATAACTGAACTAAACATGAGTTTGCATGAACTTAAGCAGTACTTGATAGACAGATCTGGCATGCCAAAATCTGCGAGGTCACAAAATCAGATACAATTGACAGACTAAGCAAGTCAGAAACAATAATCATGGTATACACAGCTACCACGTGCAACTGGGCATTATGCTTATGAATACAGGGACTTGTTCTCAAACAGATGGATTAACTATCAACATCTTTCCAAGTACTGCCCCACCACCCTTCTATACAAGAATGGAGTTTTTTGTCAAAGACCTGTGTTATCCTTTTTTTTTTGTATAAGGCTTGTTCAGAATCACAGTATCTGGTTTTGGAAGCTCAAAGCAGAACTAAATCAGGTAATGTTCAGATGATACACAACTGGATTCACCAACAAGCTGGAGGTGGTCATACCAAACTAAAATATAAAGTGAATGGTCCTTTAAAATCACTATATGGGAAATACCTGTGCAAACCAGAATCATTCCAAAACAATGAGGAATTCCTTTGCAAAATGCACTAACTTGTCTTCAACAAGATGTTCAAATTTTCCAGCAATAAGCAGTTATGGAGTGTGAACAAACAATGAAATCTGTGAACTCCTACATTAACAACTTCATGTTCTCTGGAAGGCAGTAAATGAGATGAAACCCAAATTCCAATGCAAAGAAAGTCAAGACATATTCATATTAGTTACTTTCCCAGCAACTAACCTGGGTTATTTCAAAAGGTTATATAACACAGAGTTACTTCTGGTGATCCAAACAAAGTGTGAGCAACACTACAAGATCATTTTCCTGTCTCACTGCCATGGGTTCCTATTAGAACTATGAAAAATTAAAATCCTGAATGCTCGGATGAGCGAAAATGCAGGTAATCGAAATCGATATTGTGAGATAGTGGTACAGTGAAGATTGGAAAATTTGCCATCTCGGAGTTGGAATATATTTTTAAGGGGGGTGCAGACCCCCCCCCCCCACAATAGCAATTTAGTTTACCTGCATTTTCGCTCATTCGAGCTTTCGAGATTTTAATTTTTTGTTGTTTTAATATAGACCCGACTGCTATTGGGTCCACTACCCACCTGGAACTTTATACCGTGGTCAATGTGCCCAAGTGCTTTACCTTGCATGTGCTTACACTGAACCTCAACTGCCATCTTTCAGTCCACTTGATCAGTCTTTCCACATCCATCCCTAGACTCTGCTCTCATTTTCCACTGTTGCATCTATCTCCATGTCATCAGCTTAATTCTGCTCTGTATTCCCTCAGATAATATAGTTGTGAAAAATCTTACTATACCAGTTAATGTCTTTCTCTTCACTGTTGCAGTATTCTTCAAAGAAGGGATTCCTGCCCTGGGCAGCCCGATGCTTGGCTAGTATAAAAAAAACCTAAAAAAGATCTTGTATGCGCAGTATGTCACATTTATGATTCTCGCATAGAACGGGGCATAAAAGGACTGTATGGACTCAACTACCTTGAACTGAATTGCCCCAGAAGAGAACAGTTGCCATAGGACAAAGGAGTTCATGTACATCCAGAAGGAAAAAAATGCAGAACAAACAAGAAGGGGTTGGAGGAAGGGAGCGAATACTGCAACAGTGAAGAGAAGGAAATCTACTATTATGGTAAGATTTTACACAACTGTACTATGTCCTTCTATATCACTGTTGCAGTATTCTTAATACAAGGGAGAGTAAAAAAAGCTCAAGAAACAGAATGGGAAGTGGAAGGCTGAGAAGAGCCTTCAACAAACCCACATAAAACAGTTTCAGTAAAACCTGCTCTGGACCTAGAAACCATACACAACTTATAATACTTCATAAAGGTATGCAATGAAGACCAAGTGGCAGCTTCAAGGATGAAATTGATGTCCATCCCCCTGAAGAAGGCACCAGAAGAGGCAACAGCCCTAGAGGAATGAGTTCTAAAAGAAGTAGACAGATTTGCCATGAAAAGAATAACAAAAGGAAATGGCTTTAGATATCCAGAAGGAAATGATTTGCTTAGAAACAGCCAAACCCAAAGGCCTGGGATGAAAGGAAACAAAAAAGCTGACCAGACTTAGGAATAGTCCTAGTTTTACTGAAACAGTACCTGAGCTGTCTGTGCAAATCCAAGGTATGCAGGACCCTCACACTAGCAGACTGAGGGGAGGGGAAAAAGGAAGGGAGTTGTACTGACTGATTCAATGACAACTCATTTACTACCTTGGGCATAATAAAAGGATTAGTACGAAGGGACAACCTATCCCTGTGAAATACCAAAAAAGGATGAATGGCCATAAGGGGCTTGAGCTCAGAAACCCTTCGAGCAGAAGTAAGAGCTAGCAACAAAACAGTCTTGTAGGTACAATGTTGCAAAGCAGCAGAATCTGCAGGCTCAAAAGAAGTCTGAGTCAAGCTTTCCAAAACAAAATTAAGGTTCCAAGGAGAATGAATAGTTTTCTTGGAGACGTAATATGCAGGACACCTTTAAGAAACTTTTTAACCTTAAAACAAGAAGTCAAAGGAGGATTCAAGGGCAGACAAGCAGAAATGGCTGACAAATGGACCTTCACAGAAGAATAGGCCAAGCCAGACTGGAGCAGCTCACACAAATAAGAGAGAAACAGAGGGAGCCCCCACTGAAAAAGGCTCCTGGTTACAAGTATCGCACCAGACCAAAAAACATTTCCATTTGGATATACATTTTCTGGTTGAGGCTTTCCTTGCCTCCTGTAAAACTCTGACTATGTCCAGAAAAGAGGTGCCTGAAAAGGATCAAAACCCTATCAGCCACAATGTCAGTTGCAAAGTGAACAAGTGGGAATAGATGCGATACCCATTGTCCTGTGTGAGGAGATTCAATCGGTGGGGTAACTTGTGATGACTGCCCCTGGTCAGATGCATTAAGAACAGAAACCAGTGCTGTCTTGGCCAAAAGGTAATCACTAGCAAGATTTTGGGGAGTTGAGCTGAATCTTCTGCAGGAACAGAAAGAAATCTCAAGGAAAGGGCATCCGTCTTCTATGCCAGATGGCATGGCACTCTGGAACAGAAGAGAGGAAGCTGCCTGTGCCTTGTGAAGGCAAAAAGATCTACCCGAGGAATACCCCACTGATGGACAATGTCCAGAAACACATCTCTGTGAAGCAACTATTCGTGACCCTGTGTTTTGGATCTGCTAAGAGAGTCTGCCACTAGATTGTGCTCTGAAGGAAAGTATACTGCCTGAACAGTTAACTGAAAGCCACTTCCCAAGCCTGAAGCGCCTGTGACACTTCCAGCCCAGCTATCTGGGATGTTGTAAATAATTCTATGTCATTTGTGAATACTGATATGATTTATACAATAGTGTGTGTAAAGTACTGAGCTAAAATGTAACCAAAGCATACCCTACTGGAAAAGAACAGAAATATATATAAACTATATACCTGTGCAAATGTATGTTTTAATAGTAGAAGCTGGAATATACAGAGTTAACTTGCAAAACTTCAAGAAAATAAGTTGAAATTAAAGTGTTTTACGATTGTGATATCTCTCAGTTCAGTTCAACAGCAGACACAATGTCTAGAGCTACAGGTTTTTCTATTGTCTTGAAACATAAATAATTACTAGGTTTCAAATGTAAAAGCGTTTTATTGCCTTACGACTTCCAAGTTCTGCAAACATCTGAGAGATATGTATTTTTAACACAAAGATGTTAGTTTCTGTTAGACTGGGAACTGAAGGCAGGTGACAAAGAATGATGTCATCCAAGCTGACCCAACAGTAATGTTTGATAGTAATTTAAGAACTCTCTTAGAGAGAGACTGTGTGCATTTTGTATTTTGTCTTTGACCTGGAAACATCCATCATCGGCACTTCTGCCTGCATGTTGTCTGTAAGTAAGACTTAGGGCATAGTATCTCTGTTAGATATAGTTAGGATAGTAAATATTAGTTTAGATGTTTTCTGTACTTATTTGAGACTGTCCTGCAATGTTGTTTTAAAATATTTCCTGTGATTCTGAACTCTGTAGTTACTGTGTTGATTGAGTATTGTCTTGTTCTTTTATTATTTATTATTACATATATTTAAACCTATATTTGTGGCTGATAATTGTGAGACATATTAAAGCTCTTAGAGTACTTGCATATGTATTTGGTGACACTGTACAGGCCACTCCTAAACAGCCTTGCAAGTCTTGGTCACACTTAACATTTGGATAAGAGCAACATTACACAGTAGGATTGGTCACCCGTTGGTAAGGGCCTTAAAGTAGCTGATAAGGAGATCTGGTGGCAGTGATAACTACCTTATTGTCTAGGCCTAAGGGGCATAGTTAGTAAACCTGTGCCAGCCTTTCCCAGGTGTGTGTTTGTGTAGAAATCAAATCTCACATAGTGAGTGTGTGTGTGTGTGTGTGTGTGTGTGTGTGTGTGTGTGTGTGTGTGTGTGTGTGTGTGTGTGTGTGTGTGTGTGTCAGCTACTTAGGAAGGGACATGAAGCAGTGGTTGGACAGAAAGAGTATTGGCAGGACTTGGCTTGGAACCCTGGCTAAGGACTCAACTCTATAGCTGTACCAGTGGGGAGTCTTATTGGGGATCTGGAGAAAGAGGGAGAAACCAGCCTCAGACTGACTGTGATCTCTGTGTGCTCTTAAGGGAAATTGTACTTTACTGCATGTACTTGTCATCCTCCCATTGTGTACATCCCTCACTGTTGCCAGTGGTGAGGATTGAGGCTTCTTGATTATTGGGCCAGTGCAGGGGTGTCACAGCACCATCCTGCAGAAGAGATAAGATTTTCTGACCCCTGCTTGTTGACATACCACATCACTGTACTGTTGTCTGTGTGCCTCTTCAAGGGGTCTGTACAGAACATAGGGTGAAAAGCTTGAAGGGTGAGAATCAGAGCTCTCATCTCTTTGATGTTGATATTATCTGACTTCTGAGGCCAAAGACTCTAAACCTTCAGGTGACCAAGAAAAGCCCTCCACCCCATGTCTGAGGCATCGGTGAACAGCTCTTGAGAGGGGACTAGAGACTGAAACGGCCAGCCTGGGTTGAGAGTAAACTGTTGAATTCACCACTCAAATTCCTTCTTGAAACAGGGAAGGTGAGGTACACTGAAAGTCAGAGAGTGATGCTGCTTGCAGCCAAAATGACTTGCGATACCACCAAAGCTAATGCTTATGCAGTCTTGTGAGAGGAAGCATTGGAATAGAAGAGGCTATGAATCCGAGGGCTTGAAAAACTCCCTGGCTGGTATGGATCAGAGGAAGAAATTGCTGAAAGAAGGCTGTCAATGACAATATCTTTGGAAGGGAAAGAGATGCCAACATTAGCACAGTATGTCTCCTTCATCTGAGATACACATGATTCTGACAGGGAGTCAGGATGGACTTTTGGAAGTTGATAGTAAAACCCCAAACTTTGAAGAAGAGAGATGGTGAACTACAGATCCTGTAACAATCGATCAGGAGAAGGTAGAAAAAGAAACGCCAGGAAACCAAGCTGTGAAACTACTGCCCATTTATTACTTTAAACGCACTAATTAAAACACACTTTTCATCCTACAATGTTATAGGACTTCTTCAGAAATATCAGAACTCTGTTGAATTCAAACCTTATATAAACTTCGAGCCAAAAAGGCGCGTTTCTAATGAATCAAAATTTTAAAGATATATACATTCAAAAAAAACTTCATACATTGAAAATACGTTGTTCCAGCTTAAAATAAACTAATATGAAATGAATAAAATGATAATAAGCTGAAAGGTCTAAAAACAGCTCTTTCCTTATGTTTAAAAATGATAGAAATACATTAATTTAACCATATTATTTTAAATATTATATTATTATTGTTAATGTAACCTAATGAATAGATGTAATATGTTTAATTCAAAATATAAGAAAAAACTTTCATTCTGATCATGTAAATTGAAAATTTTTTTCTTTATTTTTTTTTTCTCTTATTTTTTCTTTTAGTTTTAATATTTTTAACATTTTAATACTTCCTTTCTTTTCTTTTATAACAGCAGGACGTGAATTGATTCTTTTATAAATATCATATATGTTTTATCTTTATATTATTTAATGAGCATTAAGTTAAAAATGTAAATATAAATATGTGTATGTACTTTTTATGAAGATACACAAGCAAATGTGAATAAGGTTATGATGCGTTGATTTACATATACTAGTGTGATGATGAAATATTATTATAAACCTTATGAGTTTATCTCTCCAAACTCCTCAATTTTAATAAACACATTATCGAACATTTATCGTTTAGTCCTCAATACATATATGCATTAAGCCTTATTTGCCACAATAATTCTGTTTTCTCTAATAATAAGCTGGAGGGTCCTCCTCTTATATCATGTTTTACTTGTTGGATTACCTTAAATTTAAGTTCAGGGTGAGATATGACATGTCTTGCTAAAGCATGATCTTATTTTTGTTGGTTTATACTTCTTAAATGTTCAGCCACTCTTATCTTTTAATCTACAATCCGTTTTTCCCACATAAAAAGATGGGCATCCTTGACATTTTGCTACGTATACCACTCCTTTTGTGTCTTGGATGATCACCTCCTGTTGTTCTGATTTCTCTTCCTGTTCCATTGCTTTCTCTTGGCACGCCTCTGAAAACCCTGATTATTTTTCATGTTTGCTGTTCTATTAATTCCCTCCATTGATCCTGACTCATTATTCTTACTACTACAATCTCTTATTCGTTCACTTCTTCTCACTTGGTTGTTTTCCATCACAAAATCTTCTTGATGTTGTGTTGGAGAAGATGGTGTGGGAATAATGTTTGTCCTTAATACATTCTCATCTCTATTCCCCACAACTACATGCTCATCCAATGAATCTAATTGTTTTTTGGACCATATTTGAGAAGGTGGAGGTGAAGGGTAGGCTATACCTTTTTGATATTGCACACGATCCCTTTCTAACTTTTTAATTTTTATTTTTCTCATTTTTTCAATGTGTTGTTCTATACTTTGAAAGCATCGTGTGTATTCATATTTATATCTTGTGAAGTCTCCATGCTGTTTAATAGTTGTGTCTAATTTCTCAATTCTCTCTTCTAAATCTTTAATCATTATGGTGCAATGTTTTATCATGGTCTGCATTAATTGTAAACCTTGATTATTGAATAAATTATTTAAATCCTTATAAAATTCAGAACCAGCAATTAGTCCTGTAGGGTAACGCCAACTTCGGAGCCCCTTTGGCACTATTTCTGCTTTTACACACTCCTGGAAATATTCAATTTCCAAAGACAATTTTTTGTGTTTCAACATGTTGGCATCCAATTCATTTAATAAGTCCGATAATGAAAGATTATTACCTTCTGTACCAATAGATTCATTTATTATTAAATTGGTTATATACAAGCCTATTGGGGATGTAAGCCAATCTTTTAACTTGGGTATCTGAGTTTGATCCCTTGAGATCGCTTGGTTGGCACATTTACGACCAAGTAGGTTCAAAGACGACGTTGCCGGTGATGTGTTAAAATTTACTTCATTATTACTGTTAAGTATGTCCCTTAACACAACTGGTTGTACCGGCTCCATAACCTGCACATTACTTTGCTGAACAATGTTATGATCTGTGACAGTACCTGTTTCTTTTAGAAATGTTTGCGTTTGTCCAATTGACGCCATCCCCGACATTTGGCTCGATTGTGGTAAATCCGTGATAACCCTTCGGTCCTGTGGTGGTTGATGGTTCAGTGCCCCTTTGACCACTCCATCTATTTCAAAAGTAACCATTCGGTCCTGCTGCGTTCGCTGTAATGGCGCTGCTTTATCTAGCCTTTCGCTCATTGTCTCAACTTTCTGAGACAACAATTCAATGAGCATTGTAAGTTTACCCATTGCATCTATGTCATGTGAGCCGTCTTTTAAAATACTTGGCGTTGTTTCGAACGACTTGTCCGCCATGGCGTACACAAAAACCAACAAAGTACGCTTATTTCCAACACAAACCAGAAAAAGAAACGCCAGGAAACCAAGCTGTGAAACTACTGCTGATTTATTACTTTAAATGCACTAATTAAAACACGCTTTTCATCCTACAATGTTGTAGGACTTCTTCAGAAATATTAGCACTCTATTGAATTCAAACCTTATATAAACTTCGCACCAAAAAGGCGCGTTTCTAATGAATCAAAATTTTAAAGATATATACATTCAAAAAAACTTCATACATTGAAAAAACATTGTTCCAGCTTAAAATAAACTAATATAAAATGAATAAAATGATAATAATAAGCTGAAAGGTCTGAAAGCAGCTCTTTCCTTATGTTTAAAAATTATAGAAATACATTAATTTAACCATATTATTTTAAATATTATATTATTATTGTTAATGTAACCTAATGAATAGATGTAATATGTTTAATTCAAAATATAAGAAAAAACTTTCATTCTGATCATGTAAATTGAAATTTTTTTTCTTTATTTTTCTTCTCTTATTGTTTCTTATGTTATTTTTAATATTTTTAATAATTCCTTTCTTTTACAACAGTAGGACGTGAATTGATTATTTTATAAATATCATATATGTTTTATCTTTATATTATTTAATGAGCATTAAGTTAAAAATGTAAATATAAATATGTGTATGTACCTTTTATGAAGATACACAAGCAAATGCGAATAAGGTTATGATGCATTGATTTACATATAATAGTGTGATGATTAAATATTATTATAAACCTTATGAATTTATCTCTCCAAACTCCTCAATTTTAACAAACACATTATGGAACATTTATCTTTAAGTCTTGGATACATATATGCATTAAGCCTTATTTGCATCCAACTGCTTTCAGCATCATCCCTCCTTTATTATTCTGAAAAAATTCTCTACTGTTCTGTTTCTCTTGCCCTCTATCTTTCACAGCTGGTTGACTGTCACTCCATACTATCCCTGAGATGTTCGCTCCTGCATAACCACATCTGGCTAGACATTCTCTTTATCACTTGCCACTACGTTATGCATCTGTCCATCCACTCTGGCCTCCTTCTCTTTGGATTCTCATTTGTGGCTGTATTGTTCACTTTCTACCTTCATTTTACTATGTGCCATCCTATTTGCCAGTACAACCTCCATCCATGTCCTTCTGTCCCTTGTCTTTACTCCCTATACTTTCCCATCCCATCATTTCTTTTGACCAACTGATGCCTTCTCCAACGTGACTTGGCTACTCATATAACAAACAACAAAGTGAACTATTACATTTACAGATTTATAGACATTCCAAGACCACTAGGTCTTTTGACCATTCATACTTTGCAAGTACCACCTGCTAGAGTTTACAAGGTTTCTCCAAGAGGGCCATATCAGTTAATCCTGAAGTAAATTTGTGGATAGTCATCTAGGTTATGTTTGAAAGAAGACAATAAATCTCACTGCTTAACATGAAGGGGAAGTTTTGGGATATGCAGTATTATAAACCTGACTCTCCACCATGTTTTACTTATCAGTTGGTGAAGCTTTACATCCCCTGGCTCTATTGGACATATTGGACTTGTAGAGGTAAAGGAGGTCCAAGAGAACCAGGTCTCTAATAGCATAGCAAGTCAGACAGAAATCTCCTCTCAAAAGTCTGTAAGGCACTTAATAAATGGTTAGAGCTTACAGCTTCTCTTGGTAGTTCTACAGCTTTGTCCATAGCAGAAACAGAGTTTTATTAAAGCAGAAGGCAAACTAGTAACTCAGTAGGGCAAACTATTCTTTAGGATGTGATACAAAGGAAATAATACACAAGATCTGCAGTCTGTTTACATGTTTTAGCCCTAAAATAAATTCCTTCTATCAGGATTCTTCAGATGACTGTCTCCAGATTGTCACAGGCCCCTCCACGCAAACATGTCTTTTCTCTTCACAGCAGGCCTCTCATAACTGCTATTCCAACAGAACTCCTCCAGCAGGAAGGCTTGGCTTTTCTGATTTTCAGGGCCATATTACACCCCCGCCGCCTTTTTAACTCATTAAGGTCACAAGAAAATTGCTTCTTACCAACACTTTAAAGAAACCTCTACATAATCAGAGCTATACTTGCACTTCTTAAAGAACACTTGTTTTCTGTACAGCAATACTGCAATCTTATTTAAAATACTACCTATATGATACCAAATCTTATCTGACACACTTTGGGTTGAGAGCTACCATCCTATGCAACACACCCACACTCAAATATATAAATTACACACACACATGCGCATGCATGCACACACACGCACATATAGGGGCATTCATATTTAGCATACCACAAAAACTAAAGTACAGTTGTGTACACTTACCATAAATGTAGATGTTCGAGTGTATTCATTGTTGCAGTCATCACATTTGGGTTATCCCTGCCAGGGTAGCCCTCGGCCAGCCTGAATACCAGAGACTTTGTATTTCTGCATTGGTTGCTGTCGCTTGAGGACTGACGTCAGTTCGCAAGTGGTATAAAGGAAGGTATCCGATGCCATTACATCAGTTTTTCTTGCCCTAACCTGTCAGGAGCCCCCAAAGTAGGAGGCCAGGCTCTGGTGGTTGAACCCCACCTGTGGAAAATAAATACCAATATGTCCCTTGTAAGAAAAGAACAACAACAAGGAAAGAAAGGAAGAAAAAGAGAAAGTGGGATGGAGGGAGGGAAACCAGGACTGCAACGGTGAATACACTCGAACATCTACATTTATGGTAAGTGTACACAATGGTTTACCTTCATAAGTGCGTTATGCACTTGGGCGAATCCACTTTTTGCAAAAGGAGGTTTCCAAATTGGCAAAACCTCGAAAAAAATGTGTCCGAATGTGCAATGGGTGAGTGCACATTGGCATTCACTCACTGCAGATTCAACATTTTTGGTGTGGATTGCACTATAGTGGGGATCGGGAAATTATTCCTTTTCCCACTGTAGTGCGATCTCTGAGCTATAGGTTCATAGGTTGGTACTGGTCTATCTGCCCGAAGGCATATATTAGCCCAGCCATGTTGTGCGGTATTCACTGTCCCTTTAGTAGTTCCCTAGACCCTTGTACTAGCAGCTAGTACCCTTGGCCCCTATCTAGTAGTGCTGTTGGTGTGATCCCCAGTGTGAACTTTCTGTTACCCATCCACTCATCAAGGTTCCTCTTGTAGAGTGATAGTGAGAGGCTCTGTCTTATGTAGATCGGGACCCTGCTCCATAGTAAGGGAAGTCTCTGCGAAGGGAATCTATCCCCCCAGCATGTTCTATTCATTGTTGTGTTGAGGTTTATATCCCTAGAGCGTGTAGCTCGAGTAGATTTGGTTTTGCTAAGATGGAGCATGTTCAACATATTAAAGTTAGTATATTAAAGTAGGGGGGTGGGGTGGGGGGTGCAGGGGGGCTTTCCCCCTGCATTACAATGTGTCTTCAACATTTTAGTTTGAAAATCAGTGAATCTGCTGTTCAATTTGCTGATTTTTGAACTACTGAGAATGTCGAAGTTTAAAATTCGCACATCTGGTTCACCCAAATGCGCGATCGATATTGTCATTTCCGACAATACGAAGGTAAGCCAGACACAACTGTACTATGTTCTTCATGTTTCACTGTTGCAGTCATCACATTTGGGTAGATTCCCAAAGCTGAGGAAATGGGTGGAGGCAGTCCAGGAAGCTAGGGGCTGGCTAGCATGCCCTGCAAGACTGCAGAGGCAAACCCTGCCCTGGATTTGGAGAAGAGAGGCAGGTGGTAATGCTTGGTAAAAGTATGAGCAGATGTCCAGGTGGCAGCCTCCAGGATATCCCTGGAGGAAAGCTGCAGAGGTGGAGGCTGCTCTGGTGGAGTGTGTCCTGACCCCCCTTGGGGGAAGGCTTGCCATATTATTTGTAGCAGAAATTGATGCAGTGTGCTATCCATCTGGAAATTGTTTGCTTAGAGATGGCTTTGCATTCTGCCCCTAAAGCAAAGCTAATCATCAACTGATCAGACTTTCAGAAGGGTTTAGTCCTTTCCAGATAGTATTTGAGCTGTCTGTGCATATCTAGAGAGTGCAGAATCCTTTCCCCCTTGTTTTGGGGGTTAGGAAAGAAGGTGGGTAAATGGATGGATTGGTTGAGAGCCACAGATAGGAAATTCACCCCGGGGATCACTTCTGTGGCTCTGCTCGACAGGGGCACAGGAAAATAATTTTCTTGGGTGGTGAAAGCCAAGGTACCGTTTAGCTAGGTTTATATAGTACCTAGGGCCAATAGCCTAGTACCTACCTATGAACACTGGACACCACCTTGGGCATGAAGGATGGATTAGTTCTGAGGGATACCCTGTCTGCATGGAAGATGATAAAGGGTTCCCACAGCCATGAGTGCTTGCAGCTCAGAGACTCTTCTGGCTGAAGTGATGGCCAGGAGGAAGGCTGTCTTCCAGGAGAGAAAGTTTAGCTCTGCAGAAGAAGCTGGTTCGAAAGGGGGCAGTGTGAGCTTTTCCAAGACAAAGTTAAGGTCCCAAGCTGGTGTTGGTGCCCTTCTGGGGGCCTCAAGTTGCTAGCCCATCTGAGGAACTGTTTAATCAGAGGGTGTGAAAAAAGAGGCTGCTCAGTGGGAAAATAAGCAGAAATAGCAGAGTCATAAATTTTTGCAGAAGAGAAAGAGAGACCACTGTGTAGTAGGTCAGCTAAGTAATCCAGGATGAGAGGGATGGACTGCTGTGATGTATTGGCCCCCTTAGCCTGGATCCAGGTGCAGAACCTTTTCCATTTACCTGCATAAGACTTTCTGGTGCTAGGGCGTCTGGCATCTCGGATAACATCTAGAACCTGTTTACTGAGGATGGCAGATTGGTCAGGGGTTAGGGTACAAGGCAAGCTGCTAAATTGAGTGTCTGCAATTGGGGGTGCATGAATTCCCCTTCCCTCTGGGTTACAAGGTTTGGAGTCTGAGGAAGATTCCATGGAGGCAGCAGGGACAGGCTGCGCACCAAGGGGTACCAGTGCTGTCTGGGCCAGTCTGGAGCTATGAGAATGGTCCTTGGTTTTCCTTCATTATTTTGAGCAGTACCCTGCCAATGAGAGGTACGAGAGGAAAGGCACAGACCAAATGGTTTACCCAGGGGAAGGACAGGGCATCCACTTTCCAAGCCATGCAGTGATGCTCTCTGGTGCAGAACTTGCTGAGCTGATGGTTGGTGTGGGAGGCAAAGAGGTCAACCTCCGGGGTTCCCCATTTCTGAGTTATTAGGAAGAAGGTGTTTCTGTTGAGCTGCCACTTGTGGGGGTCCAAGAGCTTTCTGCTTAATTGGTCTGCCAGGGAGTTGAGAGAGCCTGGCAGGTATTGTGCTAACAGGTGTATTTGCATGGAGGTGGCTGTGAACCAAAGGGTCATGGCCAGCCTGCACAGCAGGTAGGAGTGAGTCTCTCCCTACTTATTGATGTACCACATTACAGAGGTGTTGTCTGTTTTGATCAGGAGAATCCCTGGAGAGAGAAGGGGTTTGAAAGCTATCAAGGCCTGCTGCACAGCCATCATCTCTTTTTGACTGATGTACAGGGGAAGTTTCTGGGGGTTCCACTGGCCCTGAATGCACCTGCCATCCAGGTGTGCACCCCAAGTGTAGTCTGATGCATCTGTGGTGAGGGTATGGGCGGCGGGGTGTGGGAAGAAGGGCAGTCCCTTGTGGGAGCAGGCTGTTGCCCACCAAAGAAATTCCTTCCTCAGGCAGGGAATAATAGGTAGAAGAGTTTCCAGATCTTGGGAGTGTTGACACCAAAGGCTCTTTAGGTACCACTGAAGTTTCCTCATGCAGTCTGGCATATGGAATGAGGAGTATGCAAGAGGCCATGAACCCCAGGGCTTGCAGGATTTTCCTTGCAGAAAGCTGGGGCCTGGTGGCCAGTTGAGAGAAGTAAGCTGATAGGAAAATTTGTTTCTCTGGTGTAAGGCATGCCATCTGGGATGCTGTGTCCAGATTTGCTCCCAGGAAGATTATTCCTTTTGGTGGGTACCTGTTTGGATTTCTTTTTGTTGACTGTGTACCCTAGGCAGGTTAGTAGGTCCTTTACAAAGGCCAGGTCTTTGAGCAGCTTTTCCTGGCTATCTGCCCGAATAAGGCAGTCGTCCAAGTAGGGGTAAATTTGAATATTTCTTTGTCTGCAAAAGGCAATGGCCGGAGCTAGACATTTTGTGAAAACTCTGAAAGCAGTAGATAAGCTAAAGGGAAGCGCAGAGAACTGAAAGTGTTGGGATCCTGCCCTGAAGCGGAGATATTTTCTGCAGGACTACCTGATAGGAATGTGGAGGTAGGCCTCTTTTAGGTCCAGGGTGGCTAGCCAAACGTCATTGGAGAGCATGGGTAGCAGCTTCTGGAGGGTAAGCATTTTGAATTTTGGGATCACTAGGAAGGTGTTTAGAATGCATAGATCGAGGATGTGGTGCCAGGTGCCCTCTTTTCTGGGCACCAGAAAAAGTCTGGAGTAGAAGCCTTGGCCTATCTGTTCTGCAGGAACGTGCTCTATTGCCCCCACGGAGAGCAGGGAATGGATTTGCTTTCGAGCCACTGCACACTGATTTGGTGGTAGATCTGGGAATCCCTTTTGGGGATGGAAGGGTGTGGAAGGAGAATTTGTACCCCTGAGACACAATTGGTCCTTGGTAATGGTGGCCCAGGTGCTTGAGTGAAAGGAGAGTTTGCAGAGGCGAGCTCAGGTGGGGGAGAGTCGTTGTGAGTTCTTACCATAAGGAAGTGGTTTAGAACTCCCTGGTTCTGAAGTGGAGGTAGTCCACTGCTTAGATCTCTGCAACCCCTGGGGCTGCTGTCTGGGGGGGGGGGTCTGTTTCCACGAGGCCTAGGCTGGCCCTGTCTACTCGGAGCAGGAAAGGACCAGTGCTTGGAGGGAAAATGCCTGCTGAACCTAAGAGGATGGACCTGTAAGAAATCTTTAACAGTCTGCATGTATTTTTATTTTTCTTCTATCTTTTTTACGACCTCTTCTGTTTTAGTACCAAATAAGTTATCTTTGTGCAAGGGTGCATCCAACAATTTTGATGTGACATGGTCTGGCAGGGATTGTTCCTTAAGCCATGCATGGCTTCTAATGACAGATCCGGTGACTGATGCCCTTCTAGAAGCTTCTAGAGCATCAAAACCACAGTGCAAAGTGTGTTTAGTTATTTGACCCGCAGAATGCATTAAGTCCTGTAAATCTTTAGATTCTGCCCATGCAGGAAAGGAGGAAATTTTTTGTTTAAGTAGTTCCAATGTATGTTGCTGATACTTAAGCATATGAAAGTGACAATTTAGTGCCTTGACAGCAAGAGTAGCTGAGGTGTATACTTTTTTACCCCATCTGTCCAGTGCTTGGGAATCCCTGTCTGAGGGGGTGGGATTCTTAGCTGAGGTTGCTTTAATCCCTTTAGGCCCTTGATAATGACCTCAGGGTCAGCTGTTGGATTTTTAAAAAGATATGTGTGAGAGTCAGGGACTCTCTAGTACCTGTCTGGTTTTCTGGGAGCAGGAGGGAGGGCATCTGGAGTCAAGCTGAATTCAAGGAAGACATCATCCACCACATCTAGGACTGGAGGGATGGCTAAGGGCCTGTGTTGTGGAAGGTCCAGAAACTCTCCGAGTCTCTTTTTAGACTGTGGGTAGTCTTGACTCTCCCATTGGAAATGCTCCCTTAAGGTATGCAGGGTGTCACTGAAGGAAAAATCCTCTGGAGGAGAGGCTGAAGGAATGGATTCCTCTGCATCAGAATCCTCATATGTGGAGAGGGGCTTCATGTCTTCATAGTCAGATGCAATGGATTCATCTCACTTTTGTTCAGGCAAAACTACTGGAGACATATCTCTTTTCCTTTTTGAGGGAGTGGCTTGGCTTCCCCTAATCAGCATGATAAGGTCTTCTGCCATTTTAAGCATTTGAGACTGAGGCAAGGAAGCAGGTGCCTGAGAATGGGTAGTCTGTTTCTTGGGTGTGGTTCAACCCCTGGGCCTAAGGAACTCGGTTGTTTTCAAAAGAACGGTAGCAGTGAAAGAAGGTGTCGGTTTATGTCGGGATTCGGTGTTGCGAAGGACTTCCTTGGAAGCCGGTGCCTGCACAGCAGCTCCGGACCCATCCAAGGTAGAGACGACCACAGGATCTTTAGACGAAGAACAGTTCTGCGGCATACTGGACTCTGAAAGGGTCTTGGTAGCGGTCTACGAATTAACTGAAGGAGGTAACAGGGGCTGCGAAAGCATCTCACTGAGTTCCGGAGGTCTGATGACCAGCTTAACGGAAGTGTCGTCGGAAGGTTTGGTCCTGTGCGGTCTGTCTCTGTCTTTATCTTTATGTTTTTTCAGAAGATCTGCTGACAGATGGCTTACCGAAGCCATAACAGAATTCGAGGACTGTAAATGGAAATATCTGGCTACAATAAGGGCCCGACGAAGAACAGTTCTGGCATTAAATAAAGCACAGAAGCGACAACGAGGGATGTCGTGGTCTAGGCCTAAACAAGTGACGCAGTAAGAGTGGAAGTCCTGGTGTGGTATTTGCTTTCCACAGGCAAGGCAATTATTAACTTTTTCTGATATTGGTTAGTGCAAGAAAAAAGGATCCCCAACAGGGTACTTAGCTTTCAAAAGACTTCAACTTCAATTCGGAAATGAAACTCAGGTAGAGGTCGACTGGCACTCATGCAAACTGCTTCTGGTTCGTGCTCTACGGTAAGAAAGACTGATGTAATAGTGTTGGATCCCTTCCTTTATACCACTGATGACCTGAAGTCAGTCCTCAAGTGACAGCAACCAACGCAGAAATACTAAGCCTCTGGTATTGAGACCGGCCAATGGCTACCCTGCCAGGGATAACCCAAATGTGAAGACTGCAACATTGAAACACGAAGAACATCCAATGAATGAACAGAATATTAATCAGTTGTGCTGTGTGTTTTTTTGTTTTGATTTTTTTTTTGTAGAGTGTACAAACTGACATCTGGCTGACATTCTAGTTTTATTCTTCCTAGCACTGAATATTGTGTGGTTGGCAATGCAATATTTAAGAATATTATGTAATGTGTAAGTAGTATGCAAGTCAGGCAATGGGGAAAATGTTTGCATAATGAATGATTTTGATATGACAGAATGTGTGAAATCCTATTAAATGTAGAGAGGAATTGTAAGAAAATCACCCGAGTTGTACAAAATGTGTTTCTTTTCGGCAGCAGTTGTTACATTTATTGAATAAAAGACTTATACTTAGATGTAAAAAAAAAATAAAAAAAAAAGTTCATGTGTTTACTGTATGTAAAATATTCACTTAATGCCAAAAAGTTATAAATATAGATGCAATCTACCGGGTAGAGCAATTATTTCTTACATGTTTTTTGTGTACAACCTGAATATTTTATTAGATCTCTGCCTATGGGTGAATATATCGGAATATCTAGAAACACTACTGAAGAACATGGTAGAGTTGGCACCTGTCGCTCTTTGAGCAGTTGTGTCCTGCAGAAAAAAAACAAAGAAATGGCAAATATACTGAGATTTTTAGGAAAAAATATTTCCTATTTTTCTTTAACATTTGCATAAAACTATTTTGTATCTGAAATGCAAATATTATATGTAACAGCATAAATAATACAAATGTTATGAGAATAAACTTTTATTTTGGCAAAAAGTGAAGGCAAGTTCTTTTCAGATGTTGTGGGTATGGTTTTGTCCAGCAAAATTGCTCACCCCCCCCCCCCCAAAAAAAAAGTCCCACTTTGGGCATCTGAAAAGGTGGCAACCCTAGAACATAGTAGAAGGAAAGCAATGCTAGAGTTGGAAATGGGGCTGTCTGACAGTTTTATGGTGTTTTGCAAAATGCTTAAAAAAAAGGGGGGGGTCTTTGATACTGAAAGTGGTTGAGTTTGGAGAAGTGATGCAAGTTAGGATAACATATGAAGATAATAAAGGATGTTTTGTGTATCGAAATATACCACTTTTTCTAAATGTTATATGAGGTGAGTTGAAAAAAAGGGAGTATTTTGTTTTCTGATTCTGCTCATCATTTTTTTTTTTTTTTTTTTTTTTTTTAACAAACATCCTTCGAATACTGGTGAAATTCTTACATTTATCTGGAAGTGGAGTTGAGCACTGACTGAAAATGAGTCTCTTATTTAGTTTGTTTTGTTTTATTGATGAAGGATTGATAAGAAGCTGTAAAAAATTGTGATTAGCCTGTCAAATCCAATAAAGAAAGTTGCAGATCCCCTCTCCATCGAGCTTAAATATCAACGCCTGGACACTTCAACCCAGCCAACATAATTTCATAGATTCGTGTATGCTTTTTAATCTGTGCTTCTGCAAGTACGTGCCTACTAGCTGCAGCTCGCACACCTCCGACCTAACCTATTCTCTCCCACTTGCCTGTACACTCTGCTGCCCATCTAACCCCATTTTCCTGTGGTTCAGGCCTAACACCTTCTGTCCTTGACTGGATTCTTGTCTCTCATCCTAACCTCTATCACACCACCCTGATTCTGTTCCAGACTCCCTCTTCCCTTCCCCGTTTCTGCCTCTCTACTTACATTTATTCACTACTCCCTTTTAGTACATAACTCTCCCACAGACTGTTGGACTTCCACAACTTATCTACTGTCTTTTCTTTCTTTTCCTTATCCTTAAGCTTCTCCAACCAGATCATTCAATAAACGTGATTGCTGTCTTCTTCTTACAAACATATCCACAAGGTTGTTAATTTCATCCATATGCGTGCTGCCCTCACTAGTTGGCCTTTAACCACTGCTCTTTTTAAGTGACTGTAATATATTTAAGTAGAATGCCAGCGTTTAAGTATCAACAGCAGGATCAGAGGTATTTAACAGCTTTTAGATTATTTTGGACTTTAAAATCTTTTGAAAAAATATGGTACAGCTATTAGTCCATTTAAACTAATTATATCTTGTCACATACCTTTATTTAATTTCAGAATATGCATCAGGTTTAAGAAAGACCTAAGGTATTTTTTATTTCGTAGACTTGGAAGTGGAAGTGACAGCACTCATTATTTTAAATTCAAAGACTATTTAACTAAAGAGAGTAATATTTTGTTTTATCTGAAGAGGTTCATGGATGTAAGTGGACGAAAGCACTTACCTTTTTAACTTTTGTAATAAATTAGTGAATTTTATCGGCTTGGCCGTTCTTCTGCAGCTTTAGGTCCTGGTCGTGTTTTAAGAGGTTTTAAGTGTTCATGGTTTGTTTACAAGATTAATTGGAATACATTGTATCTGTTAAATACTTTATTTTAGATTAAAGGAACATGTTAAAATGAATGTGGCATTATAAGATGAATCATCTGTAAAATAATATAGACATCTAAGCATCAAAATGAACTTCAGTTTTGAGCACCGTGTGTTAGGTAAAGGACCATTTCTACAATTAATGCAAAGAGATGGTAAGAAATAAAATTATAAGCACTAAAATATAATGTAGAGTATACAGAAAAATGCATTTTTTTCCATAGGCTACTGTTATAGGTAACAGTTCTGAAAATATTAGTAAACACTTAATGGAGGAAGGCTAGAGACAGGAAATACAGATTCTGTTTCTTCTGAAATAAGTAATGATTTGGTGTGACACACAGTGTTTGATTCTTAAACAAACTTTGCATTCAAGGAGGCTCTCTCTAGGATAGTGAGAACGTAACAGATCTTAGGAAGTAAAAGAAGGGGAAAATATACTAGTTTGTCTTAGACAATACATCTGCTTGCTGGACTAGTGTTTTAGGATCACTTAGCATTCTACATTATCTTCATCCCTCTCATTCTCCTTGTAAATGTTCCACATGTTCATGTTCTATGCCCATGCCCTCTTTAACACCTGTATAGAGTCCCTTACCAGTAGCCATTCTAGGAACCCTTTACAAGAGTTCACAACTTTCCCTCTGTGAAGAAGTATTTTTGCAGATTCATGGAGTAAACGATCCTACAATCTATTGCATATACTCCAACATTCACCCTGACTTTACTGCATGGAAAAACATATTCACGTCTTACTGACATGATTCTTTGCCGCTATATTAAGTCCACTTTGTCTGTTCAGGTGTTAATCAGCAACACCTGCACTTCCCCTAGGCACTGGTTATACACTTTTCTGCCCATCCTGTCCACACTGCTGGTGATCTTCCTCTGGACAACTCCATGTAGTTTGATGTCTCCCTTTCTGTATCTTATCCAAAACTGAATATAGTATACAATATGTGGCCTGATCAGAACTCAGAATCTGGTACAGCATGAGAATTATTACTCTGGATTAGGAAACGACCAACAATCTGGTTGCTGCTACCATGACCTCCACTCATCTGCTGAAGGTCCAAGCAAAATGTGAATGACACACCCAAGTCTTTTTCTTGCTTGTTGTTGTCAGTTCCATTCCTCACATTTGATACTCCACATGAGGATTGCTGTAGTCCAAGTTAATTACTTTACAACTGTTTGCAATGAACCTAAACTGCCACTTTTTTGCCCAACTGATGAGCCTTTCCAAAGCCTCCCTTTACTTCATCCCTTCATCCCCCATTACAACTTTGTGTTATCAGTGAAGAAACTGATCCTGTTCTCCATTCTCTACGATATGTCTGAGACAAACTGAAGAGTACTGGACTCAAGTCAGACCCCTACAATACTCAATTTTTCTGAGGACCTTAAGCAGCAGTCCATCTGGTCCCAATGCTTTATCAGCCTTTAAAGAAGCTAGTTCCTACCCCCACTTCTTCCCAATCTACCCTGGTGTATGTTTACTCTTCATTTCTTCCTGAAAAATTAAAGATTCATTCAAAACTTCTATTCTATCCCTCCACCAGTAGTCTGGGATCTCCCATTTTTCTCAGACTTGTAGGCATGACCCACAGTTATTCCTTTCTGCTATAAACTGAAAATGCCTTCACTTCATTTCTGTTCATAGGTGTGTACTAGGCTAATGGCCCTGGAGCCTTTACAAGCCTAGCCCATAGTAGCGCCCTGGCATCGTGCTGCCCGACATTAGTTCCCAGTGCCTCTATCAAGTAGAGCCACTGGAGTGATCCCCGGGGTGAACTTTGTATTACCCATCCACTCATCAAGATTTCTGTTGAAGAGGGACAACGAGGTGCTCTGCTTGACATGTATGGGAAGTCTATTCCAGAGCATGGGCAGTCTCTGGGTGAGGAACCTGCCCCTCCAGCATGTTTTGTTGATTGTGGTAATGAGGTTGAGGTCACTGGAGAGTGTGGTGCAGAGGGATTGGGATTTCTTTCGATGTAGCATTTCTAACAGAGCTGGGGCAGACATGGCTTTGTAAGTCAAACAGAGATCGCCTCTAAGTAGGTGATATGAGACAGAGAATAGCTGGAGTCTTCCGAGTCTGTCCGTGTAGGACATGTGTTTAATGCCTAGGATCCTCTTCATGGGGTACTTCTGTGGCCTCTCCAGCTGTTGCGGGTGTCTAGTGAGGTACATGCCAAATGGGGCATTATACTCGATGACTGGTCTAATGAGGGAAGAGTAGAGAGAGAGAGAGACGATGACCTCTTTCTTCCTGGATACAAAACCCTTGGTAATGAGATGTGCCACATAGAAGGACTTTCTGACCACAGTGGCAATGTGGTGGTCGAAGAAGATGATGCTGTCAACCTGCATCCTCAGATCTCTTATAATGCCTTCAGTGTTCAGTGGGCTCCCATCGATGTGGTAATTAGTGGGAACTGAGTTTTTACCAAATGGGATGACGAAGCATTTTTTGGCATTAAGCTTAAGGCCATGGTTTCAACACCAGTCACTGGTCTCAGTGAGGCCTTTCTGTAGGATGTCTGCATCACTTGGGGAGTCAATAATGGCTCCCAGCTTGCAGTCATTTGCAGACTTGGTCAGCCAGAGTCCCTTTGTGATGGCCTGGATTTCTGAAAAGTAGATGCCGAACAGGAGAGGACCCAGGACCAATTCCTGTGGGACTCCACTCGTGACTGGTCGGCAGTCTGACTTGGAGTCAGCGACTTTCACACTGTGTGTTCTATCTGTGAGCCAGTTTACAACCCACCTAGTGATATAGGAGTTGATGCCTAATTTGGTGAGTATCAATATTTCCTGAGTGAGGAATGGTATCAAAGACTTTGGCTACATCAAAGTAGGCTGTATGCACTGCCTTACCTTCATCCACAGCCCTAGTGACTGACTCAAAGACAACAGCAACAGCGAAGGTAAAACCAAGAGAAAACAGTGCGAACATGACCAGAACCAATCAAAGGTAATGAAAAGTAACACAAATTATTTACTCGATGCAAAGAGGCAAGATAAGGCATTACAAGGACATAAACCGCATTATCAGGCAAGCGGAAAGCTCAAAAATTTGTTAACTAAAGAAAATGTTTAAGATAAAAGTGCTTGATGAATCAAATGTGTTTAAAGTACAAAATGAGCATGTTAAAGATAAAATGAGCATGTTTAAGGCATAAAGAAAGTACGCTGGGCATAAAAAAATAAAAAGGATTTAAAGAAGCACAAAGAATAAGAAGAAGGAAAGAAAATGGGCACAGTAGATAAAAATAAAGCAAGGCAACTGCTATGTTGAGCAAAGTGCTGTGTTTGTGCATAACTATGACTTCGTTTGGTATCAAAAAAGTAACTAAAGTCATTCGAAGCATCTGAGTGTGTGCTTATGACTGTGCATGCATTTCAACAAGTTCAGTGTGTGTGAAGTGCAGCTATCTCATGTAATTTACAATTGAAGTATGGTTGTTTGAAGAAAAGTTCTTGTGCTGGGTATGGCTGTTCACAGTGCCACCACTGCAGAGTGCTTCTTGTACTGCAAAGAATTTCCTGGCGAGGTGCTGCCATTTTGGGAACATTTCAGTGTACTGCATCTAGTCTTGGGAACATTTCAATGTACTGCATCTAGTCATTTACAAAGTGCTCATACCTTAAAAGACACTGAATTTGGGCAACCAAAATCTGATTATTCACATTGTGAAATTGCTTAACAAGTTTCTTGTATTAAAGAAAGGTGTTTCTTACAAAAGTTTACAAGAGTATTACAGTGCTCGTGAATTGCTCAATTGCATTGTAAAGTTCTTGAATGTTTCTTAAAGCGACGACTTTAATAAGTGATAATGCATGACTGTTCCATGCCTGCTTTTATCGATACATTTCCAAGCAACTACTTTTGCATTTTTGCCTTTACCAGTTCTGAAAGATGATGATTTTAGCATTTCTGCCTTTACTTATCGAAAATTTCATAAAAGGATTGTAAAGTCTGAGAAAGTATTCCATTAAGCTCCGTCACTGATCAAAGATCCCTCACACTTAATTGTTTTGCCCTGAATCCCACATATATTATTCTAATTAACCTTATTATTGCATCAGGGAATACAAAAATCCCATTGCCTTACTCATAAAAATCTAGCTTACTCTGTTAAAATTTTCTCTGCAACAAGACCCACCAACAACATGGTATTTTCTTACATTCTGCTTCCCTCTGCTGAGTAACATAAAGGATTTGCATATAGCAGGGAAAGTTTATCTATTTTTAATTTCTCCAAATCTTTTGGGTTTCTAGTACCATGACGGGAATGGACCCCATTCCTAAGTCAAAGTATGATAAAGGTTTATGAAATTACTATTGTTTCAATCTTTGACGTCAGCCAAAAGTGCTTTTTTGCAGCACCCACAATGTGTCCAGTAATGACTCTGTAGATCAGAGTGTAGTGTGTGTGCTATGTCTTTAAGGAAGCATGCGAGGCTGTGCATGCATGTAAAAATTCCAGACACGTGCAATGCCTAGTCCCATTTTGAAGTAGCAGCCAGTGTATAAGCATGTATGATCACAGCAGTTAGTTTGTATACAAGTTACTTAATCATAGTCTAAGCTTTACAGTAATCTGTTTGTATAGACTAAAGCTGCTTAAACAGAACCCACGAAGACTCATTTATTCGTGTACCAACATGAAAGCAACATGGTGTCAGAACCAGGATGGAAAAGAACAAAACATTTGGAGTCATGAGATGTAAAGGCAACAGCGAAGGTAAAACCAAGAGAAAACAGTGCGAACATGACCAGAACCAATCAAAGGTAATGAAAAGCAACACAAATTATTTACTCTATGCAAAGAGGCAAGATAGGCATTACAAGGACAAACCGCATTATCAGGCAAGCAGAAAGTTCAAAAATTTGTTAACTAAAGAAAATGTTTAAGATAAAAGTGCTTGATGAAACAAATGTGTTTAAAGTATACAGTGAGCATGTTAAAGATAAAATGAGCATGTTTAAGGCAAAAAGAGTGTGTTTAAGGCATAACTGGGCATGCTTAGAGTAAAATGAGCACAAGGAAAGTACGCTGGGCATAAAAAAATAAAAAGGATTTAAAGAAGCACAAAGAATAAGAAGAAGAAAAGAAAAGGGGCACAGCAGATAAAAATAAAGCAAGGCAACTGCTATGGTGAGCAAAGTGCTGTGTTTGTGCATAACTATGACTTTGTTTGGTATCAAAAAAGTAACTAAAGTCATTCAAAGCATCTCAGTGTGTGCTTATTACTGTGCATGCATTTCAACAAGTTCAGTGTGTGTGAAGTGCAGCTATCTCATGTAATTCACAATTGAAGCATGGTTGTTTGAAGAAAAGTTCTTGTGCTGGGTGTGGCTGTTCGCAGAGTGCCACCATTACAGAGTGCTTCTTGTACTGTAAAGAATTGCCTGGCAAGGTGCTGCCATTTTGGGAACATTTCAGTGTACTGCATCTAGTCTTGGGAACATTTCAATGTACTGCATCTAGTCATTTACAAAGTGCTCATCTCATACCTCAAGACATTGAATTTGGGCAACCAAAATATGATTAGTCACATTGTGAAATTGCTTAACAAGTTTTTTGTATTAAAGAAAGGTGTTTCTTACAAAAGATTACAAGAGTATTACAGTGCTCGTGAATTGCTCAATTGCATTGTAAAGTTCTTGAATGTTTCTTAAAGCGACGACTTTAATAAGCGATAATGCATGACTGTTCCATGCCTGCCATTATCGATAAATTTCCAAGCAACTACTTTTGCATTTTTGCCTTTACCAATTCCAAAAGCTGATGATTTTAGCATTTCTGCCATTACTTATTGAAAATTTCATAAAAGCATTCCAAAGTCTGAGAAAGTATTCTGTTAAGCTCCATAAAGCAGTAAATAAGTTGAAAAGCTATTCCGCTGAGTTTCGTAAACCATCGAGAAAGCTAAAGGTTATTTCACAAAGTACAATAAAGCATCGAGAAACTTAAAATGCTATTTCGCAAAGCACAGTGAAGCATTAATAAATTTGAAAAGGTATTTCGCAAAGTGCAATAAAGCATCGAGAAACCAGAGAGGTTTATTTCACAAAGTCCAGTTAACTGAAAGCACTAAGTGGTTATTCATTCACACAATACCGATAAGCACAGAGAAAGAAGGTGCAGATATAAAGCAGAACAGCATTAGCCAAGTTGCATGTTCATGCCAATTACTTATGCATGTATATATGTGTGCGTGTATATTTGTATGTATTTGCAAGACCCTTCGCTAGTATGTGTTAATATGGCAGACAGATTTCGAAAACGACAACCACTTGTGTTTGACCAGAATATTGCAGAGAACTGGAGAATATTTGAACAGGAGTACAATATTTTTATACAAGCAGCTTACACAGATAGGGATGCACGCACAAGGGCATTTATTTTGCTAAATCTAGCACTATCTGGGCTAGAGAAAGAGGGAAAGCATTTGTATATGCACCAGCAGTGTATGAAGGTGAAGGTGCAGACCACCATACAAGCTGAATCCTGAGAAGACTCAGTGTGTTTAAAGCATAGGTTCAGAGAAATGTGCAATGCCCAGATGAACATTACATTAGAGAGGCATTTGTTCTACATGAGAAATCAGAAGCCAGGGGAAACATTTTCAGCTTATATAACTGACTTGAGGAACAAGGCCAAAATGTGTCGGTTTGGTGACTTGAAAGATGAGCTGATAAAAGAGACTTGTATGTGGTGTTAATAGTGCTGCAGTGAGGAAGATTTTACTTCGTGATAGTGATTTGACATTAAGCAAAGCAACAGAGATTTGTCAGATCCATGAGGTAACAGAAAGGCACATAAACATGCTTACAAGTGACAAAAGCATGGTTTCAGTAAGTTCCAGAGCAAATGTAGATAGTATACAACATATGGCAAGCAGAAAAGGGCTTAAGCAAAGGGCAACCATAGGAACGCCAAATAAGGTGCCGAGTCTTCCAGAAAGTTCTAGGAGAAGTGCAAGCACCACTGCCATCTCAGTACCATACAAGCGTGAGTCAGCAAAACCAAAGTCTAGCTTTATTGCTAACTGTCGAAACTGTGGTTCAAACCATGAGTCTAAAAGAAAGAAATGTTTAGCATATGGTTAGCACTGCCATAAGTGTAAGAAATGAAATGACTTTTAAAAGTTTTGCAAATCAAGTAAGCCTCACACAGTTGTAAAGAAAGGTCATACAAGGAAATAAGTTGATCAAGTAGCACAAAAACAATCAGCTTTCTATGTAGATGGTGTATCAGTGCTGGGAGAAAGAATTGACGCAGTAAACTTACTGACAAGGAGTGAAGTGTTTTGCACAGTTCGGATCAATGGGAAATCCAGAGAGCTCAAAGTAGACAATGGATCAAAGTGCAATGTTATATCAGCAGGCACATTTGCAAAAGTGAGAACCAATGAACAACTCAATGTAACCAGCAGTGCGAGACTTGTTGCATATGGAGGTGAAGAAATTTAAACAGAAGGTTCAGTAATAGTTCCATGTTATTTGGCTAAGAATTGTTACAACCTACTATTCTATGTAGTCAGATGACCAATGCAATCTTTACTAGGTCTCAAAGATAATTTGAGTGAATCTGTTTTCTTTTGCTAAAGAAGTTCATCATGTGAATGCAGTTCCACGTTCAAGTTTTGCAGAAGCCATTTTTCTCAGAGTATGCGGATGTTTTCAGTGATAAGTTGTTCAAGCTTCCAGCTGTGTATTCTATGAAATTAGACCTCAAAGTCAATCCAGTGGTCAGTCCAGCAAAAAGAGTTCCAATAGCTATGCAAGTTAAAGTCAAAGCTCAGCTGGATAAGATGGGTGCAGCAAGATGTGATTTGTACAGTCGCAGAACCAACTGAAACTGTGTTGTCCATGGTAGCCACTCACAAGACAGGCTCAGATGAATCAGAATATGCATTGACCCTAGAGATTTGAATAAAGTATTAAAGAGGCCATATCATCCAATATGCACAGTTGAGGAAGTCGCAGCTCTAATACCAAATGCCACTGTATTTTATGTTGTGGATGCAAAGAGTTCATTATGGCAAGTGATGCTTGATCATTAATCCTCATTTCTAACTACTTTTAGTACCTCATTTGGCAGATTTCTTTTTTTGTGCAAAAGCTTTTATTTCTTTTTTATGAAAACATATACAGTGAGCATAACAATGATAATTGACAGGTAGTTATGACCAGTAAATACACTGCTGATTAATAAAACATAAAAGCAAAATAATGAAAACTATTTACACATATGCCAAAAGTCCATCCTTAATTATATATACCAACTTCAAATTAGAATGCGTTCAAAATGAATTTGTGTAGGGCAGAATGGAGAGCTGTTTGGGTATATTTTATTTAGAATGATTGGAGTAAGACAGGTGTTATGGAGTATCATGATCTGTGTATATTTAAGTTTTTAAGGGGAATAACTTTGGAGGTAAGCTGGATCGCTTGAGGTATTTGTTTGTTTGTGAATGAAGGATCGATTTCCTTTAAGTAACTAGAATAAATAACTTATTTTTTGCATTTTGATTAATAGAATAAGTTTGTAGGAGTTAGATAGCATTTTTTGTTTGAGGATAGGAGGTTCCACATGGTTTTGCAGGTTTGGATGTCATTTGCATTGATATCAGGATTGTCTATGATATATCAGCTAAGGTCTTGAATTTGCCTTAAAATGATTGTATAGCTTTTAGGGAGCTTTAATTGTGTTCTCATTTCAGTGATGGTATTGTTCTTGAAGGGAAATATATCAGAGATGGTTAGTTTCTTGAGGAGGGGATAATTGTTTAGGTTAATCATAATGTTATTAATTTTGAGATTGGGGTCAAAGTGGATTGGTTGTAGGGAAGTGAATGCATAATACAGATTTAATGACTTGAAAATCTTTTGTATGATAGTGATTTTATGTTTAATGATTGGGTGTAGTTAAAATTTTTTTTTAATTCTCGTTGTAAAGGAAAGAGAGGGCTTTGGGGTTGATGCATAGTGCTTTGATATAGTTATGTAATAGTTTGACCCAGGTTGGAGACCATTGTTGTGGTGACGGGGTGTGGTCTGCTATTGTTATTAGTTTATTAAAGTTTATGATATTGTAGTAGAGTTTAAAGTCTAGCACCCCTAACCCTCCATAGTCTTTACGGTAGGTCAGTTTATTATAACTGATCCTGATTGATTTGGGGACACAAATAAATTTGGAAATTGTGAAGTGGATGGTTTTAAAAAATTTTAGGTTGATAATGGTATTGGAGGCATTAAAATATATAATAACCTGAGTAGAAGATTCATTTTGATTGTGGCTATTTTAGCAAGGAATGGAAATTGAAGTTTTGTCCATCTGCTAATATCATGTTGTATGTCCAGACTTTAATGATATTATTTGTATAGGATTGTTTAGGATCTTGGTAGAAGGATATTTTAATGATTGGTTAGTTTTAATACCAGCTGCTAAGGAGTATGTGGGAAGCTAACAGAGGAAGTTAATAGGGAAGATATTTGTTTTCTTTAGATTTAGTTTGTAATTCAAGAAAGTTAAGAAGGTGGCTATAGTGGATAATAGTTTCTGGAGGTGTAAATTAGGTAGAGAGTAGTAAAGATTTAGATCATCAGCGAAAACGAAAGATATTGGAGACATGGTGGAAAGTTTTCTGAGAAATGAGAAGGAAAAGGGGTTCAATGTACAGATTAAAAAGATAGGGGGACATAGGACAAACCTGTCTGTCACTATTCTTAAAGTTAATTTGAGAGGATGGGTGTTTGTTGATTTGTAGGCATATATGAGCCTTGGAGTATAGTGTTTTGATAGCTTGTATATAGTTATTGGGTATATTAAAGAGCGGTAAGATATTTAGCAAAAAGTTTATAATGAGTCTATCAAATGCTTTTCAGGAATCAATAGCTAATGTGCAAACTGGAGTACTTGTATGGATAGAGAGATTGACCATGGTATCCAGGGTGATCAAAGGTTTGTCTGTGTATTATGAAATCTGATTGTTCAGGAGAAACAGTGTTTGGTATGATTGGTTTAATTCTATTTGCAAGTACTGATGCAAATATTTTCATATCAAGATTTATTAGGGCTATAGGTCTATAGTTCAGGGTTTTTTTGAGGTCGGAGTTTGGTTTGGGTATGAGAATCATTTTAGATGCATTTAGATATATATAATTTACACCATTGGTAGAAATGGTGATTAAATAGATAAAGAAGAAAGACAGATGATTTTTGTGGGAAGGCTTTATATAATTAATCCGTAAGACTGTCTGGGCCTGGTTATTTGTTGGGTTTGAGTTTGTTAATTGTCATAATAATTTCTTGCTGGGAGATTGGGGAGGATAACATTTTTTGTTGATCTGAACTGATTTTGGGAAAATGTAATTGGTTTAAGAAGGCATCTAGGTCCTGTTTATTATGTAAGAGGTTTGATGGGCTATAGGATTTTGTGTATATACTTTCATAGATATGTATGACATCTTGAGTAGTGTGATAGAGTTTATCTTGGTAAATCAGTTCTGTTATGTTCGGAGAGGGTTTGCTTTGGTTAACAAGCCTCGCTAGGAATTTAGAAGGCATGTGAGCCCATTCAGAGTAATTTGCTAGAGTTTTATTTTCTTGGTATGTTAGGTTGTCAGCACTGAGATCATATAGATTTTGCTGGAGTTGTGTTATTTGAATTTCAGTTTCTTGATTAAAGGATGACTGGAGCTGGGATTCAAGCTTAACGAGTTGACTTTTAAGACTGGCTTCCTCCAGGAGAAGGTTTTTTTTTTTATAATATGAAGCCTTACTTATAAAAGATACCTCTAATTATGAATTTAATAGAGGCCCAATAAATATCCATAGGTAGGTGATTATAGATTAAATTGTCTAAAGCTTAATCCATTTTTGCTTCTGGGAGGGTTTTCATTGCTCTGGTTGCATGAGGGGTTCTTGTAGGAGGATTAAAGTAGCTTTAGATTTGTAGATCAAATGTAAAAGTAGTTTTCTTTTCTTTTTCAAGTTGAATCCCTTTGACATTCCAAGAATCAAATGACCACACACCTACTATTATATCTATGGGTCAGTAAAGGATGAGTGTGATGGGTATAGTTTGGTATACAACTCTTCCTGCATCAAATATGTGCCTATTCACTAAACTACTATGCCTGGAAGAGATGGGGGAATTGTATGATAAAGAGTTATAACAGGAGTTAAAGCAGAAATGGTTAGCTGGAACTCTTCTTATTACTAGTGTTTTGATAGCTTTTAGCCCCATATTAAAAACATATATAGTACAGATAAATAGCATGTCTTCTGATTATAACTTCTACTAGTCTTCTAGCTCTCCATAGTCTTTTAATTATGGGGGAAAGTAATGGGGGCAGTATAGTGTAGTGTAGTAAAATAGAATATCTGCCAAAATAGGTGTAAGGTGTAAGGAAGGGTTCTTAGAACTGGTTAAGGTAGTGTAAGAATTTGTATACCCGTGATATTATGTTGACTAGTGTGTTTTAGATGGGGCATTGATCTGTGTTATTAATTATAGAGATAGTACTAGTCTTTTAAATAACTGGTGGTATTAATGTATGACAATGCGTCAGGTTGAATGTTAGTGTTTCCAGGTATATTTCTTGTCTCTGGTCAAGAAGCTTCAGGGTGATAAACCCACAGATATTATAGGTTGTTAGGTTTTATATCAGAATAGCTATTATTATATTATTAATATTCTGATGTTAAAATCTAGTATAGATAAGAGCACACTGGAAATTTTTTTCCTCTAAGAGGTGGTTAGTCATAAAACAGTGAGCAAATCAGAGCATATACATTACTTATGGAGACTGTAGTATTTGTTAAACTTATAAAGCAATTAACATCACAACTTGTTCCATATAGCACACTGAAAAAAATGTTCCTCGAAAAGTTGGTTAGCCCTAAAATAGTAAGCAAATCAGAACATATATATTACTTATGGAGATTGTAGCATTTGTCAGACTTATAAAGCAATTAACATCACAACTAGTTCCATTAACTATTTTTAACAACGTGAATCTGTCAATTAAGATGAAGGTATTATTAGAAAACGTCATGTTAACCAGTTTAAGATGAATATCTTAGGTATGCTAGTTATTTGGATAGATAGACTTGAGAGTAATAGTATACACATTTCCGTTTGGTAATTTTTAATTTTTTACTTCCCTTCTTCGTTGTCCTTTCCTCATCTTCCCTTTTCTTTCTTCATTTGTGATGAATGTGTTGCGTTGCTATGTTAGAGGGAAAGAAAAAAAAAAACACACATACAATGTAGTATTCATAGTTGTTGTCCAAGTCTGGTGAAAATTGTATGAGAAGTCATTTATAGAAGTATAGGCAAAATAGCATATAAAAGTGGATTTCAGAACTTTTAAATGTTAAAGGAAGGAAATGTCATGCATTACTTTGCAATGCAATTGTACAGTTTGTAGGTATTTATATTATTCCATGTGTGGCTGAGTGGAATACGAGGGAAGAGAATAGTGAGAATGGCAAGATTGCTGTGTTGACCTCTACATGGATGTGTAGTCTGTTTTTGCATGACATGATTAGCTTGTGGAGCCAAGTTAAAGGTGCTGGAGAAAGAAATCTAATTGTAGTAATTCAAAACTAAAGATTTTCTGGTTAACTTGTGCTTTTCAGGATCAAAAACAATAGATGTGGTGAAAATCAGATGTTATGAATGTAGTTCTTGCAGATTTCTTTTTCTTGCTTGCCTGAAAATGTCTGAAAATGTGGTAGTGGTGCTTTAAGAAAGATAAGGCTTCTGGGAAGACAAGTTCAGGGGTTAACCAGGAAGAGACTGGCAGATTGAGATGGCTGGATCCTCATATGCTGTATTAATGGAACCACAGAGTCATTTTTGGCCGAGAAGTCCACGGATTATTTCTTTTAGATTATAAACAGTACCAAAATGGTTAAGATGTTTATTTTTACCTTATTTTTGTCGCGTTTGCTCATCCTCAATTAGCGGTCGTCTTATTTACGCCATGATGTTGCTTATTTTCATTTTATTTGCTACTTTTAGTAATAAGTAGTTCAGGAATTGCTTTGAAAGCACTTCAGGATTTCTTCACTTCAAAAGTGTTGCTGACATTGTATTTGATCTCCTGATGCTGAAAGTGAAGTGTGTGGGGGGAATTTCATTTGGAATCTGATCAGCTTTTGTATCAAAAAGCTACAAAACGGAGATAGTTTTCTGACATTCCATTTTAATTTGTAGAGGAAGATCTTGGGCAAAAATATTTTATTGCCATTCCAGACCACATTTCTTTTT